>NW_027197946.1:0-52031 GCF_038502225.1 Cherax quadricarinatus
ACCCCGGCCAGGCCCTCCCACCCCCCACACTTCCCTCACATGGCGTACATAAGCTACGGTCAACCATTCTATAAAAGGGGTCCTGGAAACACGCAAACAATATTTGGGACATGGGGCATCCCTGTCTAAGGCCTCTTCCCATTGCAATTTCCCTCCCCATACACCCATTAATCTGTATCCTCATTTTCGCCCCCTTGTACAACGTATTTACCCACTCGACTATTTCCTCCCCAAAACCCTGTCTCCTAAGTATAACCTGCAAAGCTCCCCTTTCCACTCTATCATATGCTCCCTGCCAGTCTAGAGCCAACAAAGCCGCCCCTCCACCCCCACCCTTAGCTTCCACAAAACTTCTCAGTATCCCATGTCCTTCAATCATCGACCTTCCCGTCAACCCGAACTGAGATTTTTGACACCACCCTCTCCACTACACATTTGAACCTATTACCTAAATTTTTTGCAAACACCTTATAGTCTGCACACATCAGTGATATGGCTCGGTACTCCCGAAGGGTGGGCTGCCCCTTGACCTTCGGGACCAACACTACTACTGCTGTTTCCTGCTTCTCCCCCAACTTACCCTTCTCTTTCATACTATTAAATAACCTAACTATAAATTCCTTTATCAACGCCCAATGTTGTAAATAAAATTCTACCGGGAGACCATCAATACCGGGAGCTTTCCCCTTCCTCATTCCCCTTAACGCATTCTCTATTTCCTCTGCCGTAATCGTCCCACCTAAAGCCTTTCGATCACTATTCCCTAAATTACACGTCACATACGTACACACCTTGTCCAATGCCCCGTCACCCACCCCCCCCACTGTTCCAGTACTTCTCGTACCAAGCCTCCGCATACGCACACATCCCCTTCATGGTTCGTATCTCCTGCCCTACTCTATAATTCCCAACCATCTCCGTTACCTCTAAACATGGTATAGCTGTCACCGCCTGCCTTTGCTTTTGATGCCGCAAAACACACGCTGACGGCTTGTCGCCCCAAAGCACTTCCTCCACCCCTGCCTGCATCCTTACAGCTTGAAACCTTTCATTTTGCAACACCCTCAACCTCCCCTTTATTTCAGCTATTTCATCCATAGGAAAATTATTCCCACCCACCCCCCTCCCATAGCAACCTCTTAACCTATCCTCTAAATAGTTAGCCAGTCCATATTTTAAATTATTAATACGTTTTCCTTCTCTCACATAACACTTTCTAATCCTTTCCTTTGCGACACTATCCCACCATGTCACAATGTCATCCACTCCTTGTTCTTCCACACTAAGCTCCCTCCATAGGACTGAAAACCCCTCCAACCCCTCCTCATCACCTAACACACTTATATTTAATTTCCAATAACTTCTATATATGTCCGCGAGCGTCCCCCACCCAACCTCCACCACCACTGCCCTATGATCTGACATTGTAGCCTCAACAGTACTGAAAGATTTCACGTCCACTCCCTGAGAAAGGTACACTCTATGTAGTCTCGCAACATAACCACTCCTAACAAACGTATATTCAGTCTCCCACACCGCTCCCCCAAAGGCATCACGTAACCTAACATCCCTTAATAAATCCCTAAGAGCCACAGACATATATCCAGCCCCTCTTGGGTCCACATCAGCCACCCTGATTACACTATTCCAGTCCCCACCAACTATCGCCACCTCTGGCAGTGCACTTAAGAAAAACACAAGATCCTCACACACAAAATCATTCTTTACCTTTATGTTATTTTCTGCCGGCGCATACACACTCACAAAAGACACACGCTTACCCATCCACCACCCATCCACACGCAACACCCTCCCTCCCCCTCCTCCCTCGCTTCTCTGCAAAACAAACGGGCTCGTCTCCCTTATTAAAATTCCCACACCACCTTTTAGACGGGGAGATGGCAGGGTAACTACCCGAAATCCTGCCACCTCCAACACCCTACCCTCTTCGAAATTGTGCTCCTGCAGGAACACAACATCCACTCTATATTTATTCAGAAAATTACGAAACCAATCTCTCTTCATACCGCTACATAACCCATTAACATTTACAGACATACACCTAAGGCCTATTAAAGTTTCCACCCCTGCTTCCTCTCATCACTCTTTACAACTCCAGAGCTTGAATTTACGTTCAACACCTTCAGAGTGCTCTCTTTCCCTCCCCCCTTCTTCCGGTGCCTCCTATCATGGCTACCACCACCTACACCACTACCTTCACACTTCACCTCAGTCTGTTTCCCAGGCCTTTGTGCAGGCGTAAGGACGTCATCAGAATCTGATGTAGCCGCCCTCTTTCTCGTGACAGTCATGTTACACATATCTTGGTCAGATGTTACCTCTCGATGAACCTCCACCTCCACCTGAGAATGGTTTAATGAGTCAATGGACGACTCCAAACCACCATCACGTCCCAAATTATCATGTCTCAGACTTTCTGGAAGCAACGATTCTCCAATGACACCACGCTCAGATGTAACATCCCTCTCTGGTGGTGACAACGTCTTCAACACCTCCACCAATTCCTCCTCAATCTCAAGAACCTTCTCTTGTACTTGCTGCTCCTCCTTATCCACAGGAGACGACACCTGATCAGGCAGTTGGGGGCGGGACTCCAACTCACCACCAGTCCTGTGTGCCCGATCCACTATCTCGCTCCACAAAACACCACGCCCTCCATCCGATGTTTGTTCCTCACCTGCCACCTTTGAAGCAGGGGCTGCGACGTCCACCACAGGTCCAGGCACATGTCTTCGCTTGTCACAGGTCGCCGCTATGTGATCATACTCACCACATAGGCGGCACGTACGTCGTTGTCCTGGGTACATTACCATTACCTGCGTCCTGAAATCTTGTAGGTACACATAGGATGGTATTGGGTGCCTCAAAGTCATTTTGAGGTTGAAAGAACCCTCTGGAAAACCAGCATAGGCACCTGCCGCCCACGTACCATGTTGAGCATAATGCACCTTCCCATACTTCTCAAAAACTTCCCTTATATCCGCCTCGTCCGCCTCAAAGGGAACGTTGCGTAACTTGATCCACGTATAATACCGTGAAACATCTATCATTCTTACAGTGACAGCTGGTGTGACGTTAAGACTCACGTCCTGAAACCTGGTGACTAACGATTCATAAACCGTTGCTGATAGCAGTTTGACGAAAATTCGTTGTCCTCCGTTCAATGCTACACCATACAAGTCACTATCTTGTACTCCATAAGTCTCCCGTATGATCTTTGGCAATAAGACTTGCGCAGAACTGGGCGTTATCGTTCCTTTAAGTAGCTGGATGCCTACAGTATTTATCCTTCGTCTCAGACTAACCGCCATCTTGACGATCACAGTGCACCTAAGTTGTCAGCCGAGGTGTGACAGCACCACTTCACACCACTGCAGCCAGGTAACTGACAAGGGCGCTCGCCTACAAACAGCAGAGGGGTGCAGAGCACTACCGCACACTACCGTGGTCAGGCAGCGAATCCATTAAAATAATTAAGGTGCTATTAGAAGCTTAAGTGGCCCGGTGGCCTGGTGGCTAAAGCTCCCGCTTCACACACAGAGGGCCCGGGTTCGGTTCCCGGCGGGTGGAAACATTTCGACACGTTTCCTTACACCTGTTGTTCTGTTCACCTAGCAGCAAATAGGTACCTGGGTGTTAGTCGACTGGTGTGGGTCGCATCCTGGGGGACAAGATTAAGGACCCCAATGGAAATAAGTTAGACAGTCCTCGATGACATACTGACTTTCTTGGGTTATCCTGGGTGGCTAACCCTCCGGGGTTAAAAATCCGAACGAAATCTTATCTTATCTTATAACTGAATTATCTATTCTGTAATAATCCCTTTTTCTTTCAAATTTTTACAAGTTTTAGATTAATCACGGAGTCTTAGTCATAAGTCTAGTTGTAGATTCAATATAAATCAGGCATAGATCCTGACGTAAACTTTTTACAAAATGAATTACATGAATCAACCAGTAACTGTAATTACTACACAGCAGACCATGCAAAGACATTACTCAGTGCAAACAATAACATAACCATCATTAACTACAATGTCAGCAAACATTATGATGACCTCACAGCATTACTCAGTTCCCTTCATTCCAATATATCAATCATCACACTCACAGAAACCTGGCTTAAGCCTGATATTATAGATTTCCATACCATTCCTGGCTACATGGCCATACACAACTGTAGAACAGACCAGCAACGGGGAGGAACAGCTATATACGATGCAAATCAACTCGATTGTATCGAATCTTGCACAAGGGACGAACAAGGAGAATATATCATAGCCAAATTTAAATCAAAAGACCTGCAAAAACCCCTCACAGTTATAAACATCTACAGAGTACCACAGTCAAACATTTATCACTTTAGTGAAAAACTGGGAAACATGATTACTGATGCACACATGAATAAAGACCACCTACTACTAACAGGAGATTTCAACATAAACATACTACACGACCAGGACCCACAAGTAACCGAATTCCCAAACACAATGAGTAACTGCCTGTTGCTACCAACAATAATTAACCTACAAGAATCTCCGAGACAAGCATCTCCTTAATAGACCACATCTGGACAAACACCATATCCCCTTTAAAATCAGGCATAATCACAGACAACACTACAGACCACTACCCAACCTTTCTCATAACTAACCTGGGCAAACTGCCACAAGACATTACTAAAGTAACCTTCAGACTACATAACGAGACAGCAGTTAACAACTTTATAGCAGCTATGAGTAACATCGATTGGCAAAATGAGCTTGAAACATATACAGATATGAATGAATGTATAAATAATTTTCTAAAAAAAGCCCAAAGCCTCTATAAGAGACATCGCCCCAGAAAAACTAAACAGATCACAGCAAAGAGACTGAATAATCCCTGGCTAACACCAAGCATCCTCAAATCCATTAACACAAAGCACAAATATGAAAAACAGTATAGAATGGGTCAAATAACTAGAGAACAGTCTAAACGTTACTCGTCAGCACTTACCAGCCTGATAAGAAGGTCAAAAAAAATGTATTATGAAAATAGATTACATAACATCAAAGGTGATATGAAAAAAACCTGGAAAACTCTATCTGAAATTCTTGTAACTAAAAAGTTGATAAATTAGACACATGTGCAACTCTTTTGTAGATGAATGGTTCAGAGAACCGACATGTTGATAAATTAGACACATGTGCAACTCTTGGGTATCTTTATTGAGGAAACGTTTCGCCACACAGTGGCTTCATCAGTCCATACAAAGGAGAATCTTGAAGAACAGGAGGAGAATGAGGTAATCAGTCCCTCAACCTTGAGTCGATGTGGTCAGTCCATCAATCTTGAATAGAATGATTCAAGATTGATGGACTGACCACATCGACTCAAGGTTGAGGGACTGATTACCTCATTCTCCTCCTGTTCTTCAAGATTCTCCTTTGTATGGACTGATGAAGCCACTGTGTGGCGAAACGTTTCCTCAATAAAGATACCCAAGAGTTGCACATGTGTCTAATTTATCATTATTATTATAATCAAAAAGAAGCGCTAAGCCACAAGGGCTATACAGCGCTGCAGGGTAGGGAAGGAAGCAAGGGAATTGGATGGCAGAAGGGAGGGGGGATGATCAGCAGGTTACAGAAAACAGCGGGGCAGGGGATAGTACGGGGGTAGAGGGTAGCAAGAGATTGAAGTAGAAAGGGCTGAAGGTATCAGAATTTGTGAAGTAAGTCAGTCGTTGTCAAAAAGTCAATGAGAGAGTCCGGATGAAAGGTGGGTCCATCAGCGAGAAGGGAAGGTAAAGAGAGAGCAGCGGAGCGAAGACGACGACAGAGGTAAATTCTGCGTGCTCGTTGATAAAGTGGGCAGTCCAACAGAATGTGGCTGACTGATAATGGAGCTTGGCAATTCTCACAGAGAGGAGCAAGACGCCTCTCCATGAGATATCCATGAGTAAGACGAGTATGGCCAATGCGAAGACGGGAGAGAGTAGTCTCCCAACCTCGACACTGGTGATAAGAAGACGGCCAGTAACCTATACTCGGTTTAATAGACTGAAGTTTGTTGCCGAGCATAGTAGACCAACGTTGTTGCCAACGGGTGTGAAGGTGGGAAGATATTGCAGCAAAATAGTCCGTAAATGGAATACCTCTATAAGAAACTGGTAGGTCATGTACTGCTGACCGCGCAGCAGTGTCTGCCTGTTCATTGCCCTGTACGTCAACATGACCAGGGACCCAACAAAAAACAATATCTTTATGCTTGGTAAAGATGCGGCGTAGCCAAAGTTGGATACGGAGGACTAAGGGGTGAGGTGTATCAAATTTTTGTATAGCCTGTAAAGCACTAAGGGAGTCTGAGACAACCACAAATGATGACACAGGCATAGATGCAATACGGATAAGTGCTGTAAGGATGGCATATAATTCAGCAGTAAAAATACTAGCCGAAGATAGTAAATGCCCTTGTACGACGCTGTCCGGAAACACTGCTGCGAATCCTACGCCGTCAGAAGACTTAGAGCCATCTGTGTACACAGCAATGGCATGAGAATGAGAGTGAAAGTGGTCAAGAAAAAGAGAGCGGGAAGCGACCGTAGACAGTTGGGCTTTCGAGCAAGGGAGGGAGAAAGAACAGACTCGAACAGCTGGAACTTCCCAGGGGGGTAGGGAAAAGTGAGATGCTACATGTACATAGAAAGGTGGTAGTTGAAGAGAAGACAAGAGCGAATGAAGGCGAAGAGAGAAGGGACGGAGTAAACAGGGGCGGCGAACAAATAAAGAATGTCTACTAATATCAGTGACCATTCTATAAATGGAAGGATTGCGGAGATCATGAGAGCGTACATAGTAGCGCAGGCAATGGGCATCACGGCGATCGGATAAGGATGGAACGTTCGCTTCTGCATAGAGGCTCTCGACAGGGGAAGAGCGAAAAGCACCAAGGCATAAACGTAATCCTTGGTGATGAATGGGGTTAAGGCTAGAGAGAGTAGCAGGAGATGCCGCTGAATAGATCTGGTCACCATAATCAAGTTTCGATAAAATAAGGGTGGAATGTAGGCGAAGGAGGGTTCGACGATCAGCTCCCCATGAAAGATGAGCAAGGGTTTTAAGAAGGTTCAGCCGGCTGTGACAAGTTGCCTTCAGAGAGGTAATGTGAGGTTTCCAGGATAACCTACGATCAAAGAGGAGGCCCAGAAACTTGACTGTATCACGTTCAGGGATACGGGAGCCATAGAGGTACAAAGGATGATCGGAGATGACAGAGCGTCTAGTGAAAGTGATTTGGTGGGTTTTAGTGCTGGAAAATTTAAACCCACGTGTGGTGGCCCAATTGGAAACACGGTCGACTGCATGTTGGAGAGAAACTGTAAGGAGGTGACAGTCAGCGCCTGCACAGGCAATAGCGAAGTCATCAACATAGAGTGATGACCAAATATTTGATGGAAGACTAGAGGCCAAATCATTAATAGCAAGGAGAAAAAGTGTTGTGCTCAGAACACATCCCTGGGGGACACCTTCAGCTTGGATAAAGTCCGGGGAGAGCACATTATTAACCCGAACACGGAAATGCCTGTCAGTTAAAAAGTTCTTAAGGAAGGATGGTAGATTGCCTCGAAGGCCTAAGGAGTGGGCTTGGGCTAAAATATTATACCTCCAAGTTGTGTCATATGCCTTCTCAAGGTCAAAAAATATGGCAATAACTGAGTGGTTATTCGCAAAGGCATTACGAACATACGTATCCAAGCGTAGTAAGGGGTCTATGGTAGAACGTCCCTTACGAAAGCCATATTGACGAGTGGAGAGACTGTTGTGTGTCTCTAAATACCACACTAAACGTCTATTTACTAGGCGTTCCATTACTTTGCAAACTGCACTGGTAAGAGCAATGGGACGATAGTGGGAGGTTTCATGTCCCGTAGTGCCTGGTTTGCGGAAAGGGAGAACAATGGCGGATTTCCACAGCTGTGGAAGAACTCCTTGTGACCAAATAAGATTGTAAAGGCGTAATAGGACTGCAAGGGCTGACTGATGTAAATGTTGTAGCATACGAATATGAATGTCGTCGGGCCCAGCTGCCGATGATCGACAAGCTGAGAGTGTTGCCTCCAGTTCTTGAAGTGTAAAAGGCACATTATACTGTTCTTCTCTGAGAGAAGAAAAGTCCAAGGGTGCTAACTCTCTGGCAGACTTTGAGGAAAGAAATGAGGGGCATAGATGGAGTCCCTGAGAAATACGGACCAGATGATTGCCAATTTCATTGGCAACATCTAGTGGGTTTGCTATATCAACACCGGCAACCCGCAGAACAGGAGCCGGGTCAGGAGAATATTTACCACTCAGTTTTCGTACTTTTTTCCAGACTGCACTCATAGAGGAAGCAGAGGTGATGGTGGAGACATAATCTCGCCAGCAAGTGCGTTTAGCGTCACGGATGACACGGCGAGCGATCGCACGCTTCTGTTTAAAATCAAGGAGTCGCTCTGTGGTTCTATTGTACCGGTACCTGCCCCATGCAGCGCGTTTCAAACGTACTGCACGAGCACAAGCAGGAGACCACCAAGGCACGCATTTCTGAGAATGCCTGCCCGAAGTTTGGGGTATAGAATGAGAAGCTGCGGTGAAAACGGAGGACGAGAAGAGGTGTAAAAGCTCATCGATGGAGGACGAAGAAGGAACCTCTTTAAAAACAGTTAGGTGTGAGTAAAGGTTCCAATTTGCCCGATTAAATTGCCAGCGTGGGGTGCGAAGAGGTGGCGAATATGAAGGGGAAGTAAGAATGATTGGGAAATGATCACTGTCATGTAAGTCCGGGAGAACAGACCAAGTGAAGTCTAATGCGGCGGAGGAAGAGCAGACTGAGAGATCGATGCAAGAGAGAGTATGAGTCCGAGGATCAAAATGGGTGTGAGTACCTGTATTTAAAACATGGAGGGGGTGGGTGGCAAGAAAAGCCTCTAACTGAATTCCACGGGAATCACAGTGAGACCCCCCCCAGAGGAAATGGTGGGCATTAAAATCACCAAGTAACAGAATCGGTGGCGGTAATGACGAAACAAGGAAGGCAAAATCCGGAATAGATAATGCCCGAGAAGGAGAGAGATATAAAGAACAGAGCGTATACCACCTATGTAAGTGGATACGGGCTGCTGTGTAATGCAGCGAAGTATGAACAAATAGCTGATGGTACGGAATATCAGTGCGGAGAAGAAGGGCACTTTCATTAAAGGTCCCATCAGGAAAAGGATCTGAAGAATACAATAAATTATAGCCTGAGATGTGAGAAATAACAGCAGAGTGTAATTTTGGTTCCTGTAAGCAAACACCAACAGGGGCAAACTGGGAGAGTAACATCTGAAGCTCACCCCGATTACCCCTGAGGCCGCGTATATTCCACTGTAAATAGGCCATGATTGGCAATGATAAAGATACTTGAAATCCGCAGGTAAGGGTTCCTACGGACTAGAGGGGTTAGAAAAGTCCACATGCGGAGGCAGTGGAAAACGTTCAAGCAGCGAAGGAACGGTGCGCTGTGAAGAAAGGAGTTGCGCAGATGGAGCAGAGGAGAGAGAAAGAGCGGAAGGTGGATCAGTGTCCATTGATGGTTTGGTCTCTGCAATATATTCAGAGATTGCTTCAAGTGTTTCGGAATTCAGAGATGTCGTATGGGAGACAATATTGGGAATGGTAGGGGGAGGATGAGTAAAGATTGGAACTGTATTGGACTGTACCAAGGTAGGGGGGGGCGAAAGGGTGGAGGGAACTGGAGAAGCGTGGCAGGGGACAGAAGAGGCAGGAACCTGGGAGGTGGCAGAAGAGGAAGAAACTTGGGAGGGAACAGGGGAGGAAGGTACAGTACGAGGAGGAGGGTGAACCTCTACACTTGTAACTGAGCCAGTGAGAGGGGGAGAACCAGGGACAGAGACAGGGAGGGTAAAATGAGGAGGTGGAAGATGGGTAGGAGGTGTTAACGGACCTTTTTTTGACTTTTGAGAAGTAGAGGGACGATTGGGAGGAGGTGTCGTACGAGGTCTCGTCGATACTGAGGCTTGTGAGAGAGAACTCGAAGAAGCGAGATCAGACTGAGGCGTTGAAGTAGGGACGTCTGAGCCGAGGACAGCAAAAGGATTAGATACAGGAGTGACTATGGGAGAGGTAACCACAGAGGTGGGTGTAGAAGATGGGATACCAGAAGTGGGGGGACGTTTTGAAACACGGGAATAAGAAACACGTGGGAGTCTCCCTTGGAGGCAGAGATGAGAAACTGCCATGGCATAAGGGAGACCTTCTGTCTCTTTGAGGTAACGGATTTCCCGCTCGTTTAAATAGACTTGACAACGGCGAGAGTATGAAGGGTGAGCCTCATGACAGTTAAGGCAAGAGGGAGATCGATTGCATGACTTATTAGAATGGTCATCGGCACCACAGACTGGGCATTCAGCGATAGATCTGCAATATTTCGCTGGATGGCCAAATCGCCAGCAATTTCTACACTGTTGTGGTGTAGGGATCACCTTTCGAACTTGTAACCGATGTCCTGCTATATAAACTGAGGATGGGAGTTCTCGGCTGTCAAAAGTTAAACGAGCCACATTGCTAGGGTATCGTCTCCGCCCGCGGGCAGGAAGAACATAAGTGTCTACCTTGAGGATTGGGAGATCTTGGAGTTCCAGCTGTTCAAGAATGTCAGTGCCACATGTCTGGAAATTTTGTTGAACTATGGTATGGGGTAGAATGACAGTACCACTACAAGAATTGAGGGAATGATGCTTTTCAATAGTTACAGGAACAGTATCGATATGGGAAAGACGAGAGAGCTCATGAGCCTGGGTAGCATTCTGTACGGTAATGATGCGCGTACCGCTCTTAAGAGCATGAAAAGAAATATCTTTACCAACATGGCGTAGGAGTGCCTTGCCAATACTGTGGTCAGAAAGATAGGCAGTAGAGGAAGTCGGTCGTAAAGTGAAGAATTTAGTCCATTGTTCAGTCTGAAACTGAGCGTGGAAAGGTAGTGAAGGACGTGTCGATCGTTTCTGAGAAGAACGAGAAGGTGGAGAAGTATCATCAGCAGGTAATTGTCGTTGGCGTTTAGGCATGGGACCAGAGTTGGTCCGACGTGGAACGGGTCGGCGATTTGAAAATTGCTGCACCGTAGAGGGAGAGGCCGGAAGCATAGTCAGAGGAGAGCGAAGGTCCGATAAATCGAAGGAGTCAGTCGAGGCCTCAGTACCTGAAGCGGGTGAGGAAACAGCACCGGCAATAGGTACAGAGGCATGAGGAGTGTCTGAAGAGTGGTCCAAAGACGAGGCGGGGTCAGAACGGGGTGCGGTATCAAGAAGGGGCCCGGGGGTAGTAGGTTCATGGACTAGGGCTGCCATGGTTAGGTTACTTCTTTCTTTTTGTTTTTAAGAAAAAAAAAGAAAGAAGAAAAGAAAATAAAAATAAAAAAAAAATAAAAAAAAGGGGGGACCGGGGAGGGATAGTTCCTAGGAGGAATGAAAGGGCCAGAAATCTCCCTCCGCACCCAAGAGGACTTCAGCACCGCAAGTAGCACAGATGCAGTATGGAACCCGTGCCATACCCTACCCATCATGCCAGTAAACTAACAATCCGGGATAGCAACCTCACATCTGCCGAGCTACCTCGGTGGACAAAAGAGAGGGCGGCCGGATATCCACCACAAAGCATACCTCCTTCGGCCACCACCCCCGGAATCCGAAAGGTGGCTTCCAGAGATACACCCGTCGCCCGAAAGACACCCAAAGCTACTCCAATTATACTAATCACGAAAATTACTTAAGAATTAATACAAATATTAACTTCTGTATACATTGTAAACACACGCAATTTTTTTTAAACAGTGCATACAAATATACATAGATAGTTACGTATATAAAAATTATATAAATATGTATAAAAAGAGGCATATCAGTGACTGTTCCAGTCCACTAAGTAACATAATGGCTCTGATATACACCTGACCACATAACTAACACACTACTGCAAAATACACAGTGCTTCCATTACTGTTTTTTGTTTTTTCATAATGTAAAATGACACAAAGCAGCTTACGATGCAGATAACTCACCCCCCCCCAACATTTACTTTAGTTATTAATATACTCAAAAAGTTGTGCTAAACCATAAGGACGAACATTTACTTTAACAGTTTCATGTACTCCATACTTTATTGTTTTATTTTAAAACATTGCAATACTTTAATAAATATAAGAACCTCGTCTAGTTCTACACAGAAAAAAAAGAATTTTCATATTCGCAATACACAAACACATTTATCTTTGATCTTACAAAATATCCCTCATCCTAGGATTTTTATCCTTTTACGAAATACAAGATTACACAAAAATATACTTTGTATCATTCAAAATATATTACAATATGCACGAAAATTTTAAATATACTTAATGTAATTCATTCCCCTCCCCCCCTTATGCAGAGACCAGTCCACCCAACCATTACAACACTAAATCGCGCAACCCTCTCACAGTCATACCTCTATACGATGCCGGAAAATCTATAGCCCATCTACGTCCATACACTACCTCATTTATACACTTTGTTTTATAGAAATGTCCTGCTAAAGCCCTTGTTCGTTCCTCCCCCCCCACCTCCCCCACCTCCCCCACCTCCCTCATCGCCCACGATATATAGATATAATCTGCCACTAAATACATGACGGTCCTCCTCACACTATCTCCCACTCCCTCTATATCCAAACTCAGTGCCCTTAATACCACTAACCCACTCCTACCCACCATATCCAAGGCTCTGCGAAACCATAGACGTGCCCTCTCGATATGCTCACAGAAATACACCACATGATATGCTGTTTCCTCCCCCCCACACAAAACACAACATTGAGACTGCAAAATTCCCATCTGATACAGTCGTACTTTAGTTGGCAAAATCCCATGTAAAAACCTATACATAGTTTCCCTCACCCTTGACTTCAACCGTAACTTACTGAATACTCCCCAGATTCGTGTCCAATTATATAATGGAAAAACAGTCTCCCCTTCCAACACCTCTTGACACCTTTCCAACCTCCCCAAAACACACGCCGTTACATTTCCCGGATTTCTTACTTGTAATAAGTATCTCAACATACTCATACACTCCTCTAAGTCCCTACCCCCTTCTCCCCCCCCCCCCCCCCACCACCGCCTCACATCTTCCATCACATCCCTCACTCTGACACCACGTTCCCCACCCAATCTCAGATAACAATGCTTCACGTACATGCTCTTCAGTCTGCTACCCAAAGGAATTAAACCTAAACCCCCCTTCGCCAGCGGTGTCATTACAACCGTCTGCCTCAGCCAATGACAACCATATCCCCATATAAAATTCAGTACTTTCCTTTGCACTTGCCGCACATCTTTCGCCATCAAGGGGTACACCACAGCCACGTGCCACAATTTAGGATAAATGAGTGTATTAACTACAATGACTCTCTGTTGTATAGTCAAACCACTCGTTCTTATTCCCCCTAACCTAAGCAAGACCCTTTGCACTACCCTTTTAGAATTTGCCTCTCTAGCCCCCTGCGCTGCCCCTCTGTACAATACTCCACAAATTTTTATCTGCTCTACGACCTGCCATCCATACTTATTTCCCAGTTCCCCTCCCACCCATGACCCAACCTCCAGTAATTTCGACTTTTCACTATTAACACTCATACCTGTTGCTCCACTAAATATTTCAACAATTCTGCTTACATTCTTTAACCCCTCCTCTCCCCCCACTAAGACCGTCGTGTCATCCACATAACCAACTATACCCGTAGCTCATCTAAGTCTTACCCCCCCCCCTCTCACTTACTCCTACATTTATCAACCTATATAATGGGTCTTGCAGACATGCAAATAGGATCTGAGACATGGGGCATCCCTGCCTCAGCCCCCTACCCATACTAACCATCTTCCCCACCCTTCCATTTATTTGCACTCGTATTTCTGCACCTCTATATAAAGTTTCCGCCCACTGCACAATTTCCTCACCGAAACCCATCCTCCTCATAATCATCCATAATGTCTCTCTCTCTACACAATCATAAGCCGCCTTCCAATCCAAAGCAAGAACACCTCCGCCGTCCATCCTACGCTCCTCTATATAACCCTTTATCCTCCCATGCCCACTAAACATTGTTCGCCCTGGCACACCCATCTGTCCCATATCTATAACCTTCCCAATTACTTTACGCAACCTATTACCTAAAACCTTGGCAAACAATTTATAATCCCCGCACATTAATGATAAACCTCTATAATCTAGGATGCTATTCTGTACTTCCCCCTTTGGAACCATAACTACTACACCTGTCCTTTGTGTTAGACTCATGCTTCCCTTATCCTTCATCACATTCACCAACTGCACCAAGAATTCCTTCATGACATCCCAGTTGCTCAAATAAAATTCATTTGGGATTCCATCTATCCCAGGTGCTTTCCCGACACTCATCCCTTTTAAAGCCGTCCACACTTCCTCTTCATCTATAGGCCCTTCTATCATCGCTCTATCTGCTGACTCTTGGTTTCTCTGTATCCCCTTCTCTAAAATCTTCAGATCTCCTATCTTCCTGTTTCCCCCTCTCATATATATCTCAAACCACTTATCAGCATAACCACTCATACTTTCCGTAGTTACTAACCTCTGTCCCATCGTATACCCTCCCACATCCGTATGTACGTCCAACTTCATCATAGTCATTATCCTCTGTCGTGTCTTTAATCGCCGCAATACACAGGCGGATGGCTTATCTCCCCATAAAACATCTTCCAATCCACCTCTCAATCTCTCACCATCAAATCTTGCATTCTGCATTTCCATCAATTGCGCTTTGATGCCCTCAATCTCTTGTACTGGATAAACCCCACTAAAACCTTCATAGCACTGTTTCAACTGCCCTTCCAAATATCTCTGTAAGCCATATTTCCATTGACTTACCTCCTTTCCTTTCCTCATATAAAAATTTTTGATTCCTGGTTTAGCATATTCCTCCCACCATCGTAGTATATCACCTCCCTTTCTCCCCTTGGTCCACTCATTTGTCCACCACTCAACAAAACTAACACCGTCCTCCAGCTCATCTAACAATCTCACATTAAGTTTCCAATAACTCATGTAACGCTTTGGTAAACCTCCCCATCCCACATCCACGACCACTCCTCTATGATCTGAAAACACAACGTTTATAGTTTCTGTATTAGCAACCTGTAACCCGGGAGAAGCATAAATACGATCTAGTCGTGCCGCATATCCTCTCCTCACATAAGTATGCTCCACGTTCCACCCCTCCCCCCTCACTACATCCGCTAAGCCTGCTCCCCCTAAAACATCCCGTAGGACCCCCAAAACACACCCTGCACCCCTCGGCTCCACATCTTTTCTACGTATCACACTATTCCAATCCCCTCCAAATAATGAATAAACAGGTAACCCCCGCATATGATAAATTAGTGTGTCCCGTACAAAATCCTCTTTAACACGTCTATTACTGTCCGCCGGCATGTATACACTCACAAAACACACACGTACCCCACCCCATGTCCCATCCACCCTCGCTACTCTCCCATCTCCCCCTTCTTCCCAATGTAACAATTGGAAAGGACTGGTCTCAGCTATTAAAACAGCAGCACCTCCCTTAAGCTTCCCAGTATACCCAGCATAAACTTTATATCCATCTACCAACAAATCCCTTCCATACCTAAAATTATGCTCTTGTAAAAATATTACTTGTATTCCAAGTCTCTTTAAAAAATCACTAAAGATCTTACGCTTTACATCAGCCCTTAGGCCATTAACATTTAATGTTAGACACTTAAAAATGCTATGGGGGACTTACCAATCGACCGATATCCTTGCGTTTCCTTACGTTTTTGCGCAACATACTTTTCACAATGTCCTTTCTTTGCCTCACCTTTCCTCTGCCCCTTCCCCCTTCCCCTGTTAATTTTTTTGGCACATCCACTGAGTTTCTTACCAGATCTTTGCTCAGGTGTGAGGACATCATTACTATCAGAAGCACCTGCCTCTCTCTTGCGTGATGCCTCTACTATGTGCATTCCCTCATCTTCACATTCCACATTGTGGACTTCAACCACAACCTCACTAATCCTCTGTGATTGCATATCCCCATCACCCACATTACCCACCTCTTGAATTCCACCCTCACCTACAAGTTTCCCATCCGACACCATGCTTAGTGTCCCGTCCTCATTCTGATCATCCAAGAATTCTTGTATAACAGTGTCTATTGCAGCCGTAACTTGACTACCCAATTCCACTCGTCTCACCTCATCCTCCATACGCATATTCTCAATAACCTGAGAGACCTCCGGTAATGTTGCACATTCTACCGGATTGTCCTCCACGATTTCACTCCATGTTCTATGATCTTGAAGATGCTCCCCTGTAGACTGGGTCGTCACCACTCTCTCCTTCCCCACTCCTTTCCCCTCTCCATGTTTCTCAGGTGTCGATCGACGAGGACACATTACAGCCATATGATCAAAAGCTCCACACAGTCTACAGGTTCGTCTCTGCCCCGCATATGTTACATATACCTGAGTTCTAAAGTCACTCAGTGTCACATATGATGGTATAGATTTGCGCAAAGACATTTTGAGGGTAAAGGAGCCCTCACGCAGTCCAGCATACATACCATCAGACCACCTTCCAACTGATGCCTGATGTATAACACCATACTCATTGAATGTTGCTTTTATATCTTCTTCATCCGCTTCAAATGGGACATTCCGTAACTTTACCCAAGTATAATACTTGGATACGTCCCTCAGTCGTACTTCTAAACCAGGATTAACCTTCATACACACGTCTTGGTATTTTTCCACCATCTTGTCATATGTCGCAGCCGTCACGAATTTCACAAAGATCCTTGTAGCTCCGTTTAAGGCAATACCATACAGATCGTCGTTGTTGATGCAGTAGGTATCTCGTAGTATGGCAGGCAGCATAACAGAAGCATTGGTATGATAAACCGTTCCTTTCAACACCTCAATACACACAGTGTTGATTCTCCGCCTGATAGCCTGCGCCATCTTGTGAAAATCACTCAGTGCTACCAACAGGTGCTAGCTCAACCGCCAATGTCCGTCCTCCACCAAGGTTGAGTGACGAATGCAGGAGCAAGGCGTAGCACAACCTCACGGCCCGAGAGTGATGAGGTCAAAATGATTGATGTTTCCAGGCATTATACATGGATCAAGTTACGCAACGTTCCCTTTGAGGCGGACGAGGTAGATATCAGGAAAATTTTCGAGAAGTATGGAACAGTTCATTTTGCCCAGCATGGTATGTGGGTGGCACGCACCTATGCTGGACTGCCAGAGGGTACTTTCAACCTCAAAATAACTTTGAGACACCCAATACCCTCCTATGTTCATCTACAAGAATTCAGGACGCAGGTCATGGTTATGTATCTAGGGCAACGACGTACGTGCCGCCTATGTGGTGAGTATGATCACATAGCAGCGACTTGTGACAAGCGGAGACGTGTGCCTGGACCTGTGGTGGAAGTCACAGCCCCGGCTTCAAAGGTGGCAGGTGTGGAACAACCATCGGACGGAGAGCATGGTGTTTTGTGGAGTGAGATAGTGGATCAAGCACACAGGACTGGAGGTGGGTTGGAGTCCCTCCCCCAGTTGTCTGACCTGGTGTCTCTTCTTGAGGATAAGGAGGAGCAGCAAATACAGGAGGAGGTGATTGGAATTGAGGAGGAATTGGTGGAGGTTTTAAAGACTTTGTCACCGCCTGAGGGGGACATCTCATCTGAGAGAGGTGTCATTGGAGAGTCGTCGCTTCCAGTATGTCGGGGACGTGATATTTTGGGAAGTGATGGTGTGCTATAGTCGTCCCTAGAATCAATAAACCATTGTCAGGTGGAGGTTGAGGTTCATGGTGAGGCAACACCAGATCTAGATATGTGTAACGTGACTGTCACAAGAAAGAGGGCGGCTATGTCAAAGGCCGAGGAAACAGACTAAGGTGGAGGGTGAAGGTAGTGGTGTAGGTGGTGGTAGCCATGATAGGAGGCATCGGAAGAAGGGGGGGGAAGAGTACTCTGAAGGTGCCAAACATGAATTCAAGCTCTGGAGTTGTAAAGAGTTAGGAGAGGAGGCAGGGGTGGAAAATTTAAAAGGCCTTAGGTGTATGACTGTAAACATTAATGGTTTATGTAGCAGTATGAAGAGAGAATAGTTTTGTACTTTCCTGAATAAATCTAGGGTGGATGTTGTGTTCCTTCAGGAGCATAATTTTAAAGAGGGTAAGGTGTTGGAGGTGGCAGGTTTTTGAGTAAAGTTACCCTGCCATCTCCTCATCTAAAAGGTGGTGTGGGTATTTTAATAAGGGAGATGAGCCCGTTTGTTTTGGAGAGAAGTGATGGGAGAGGGAGGGTGTTGCGTGTGGATGGGTGGTGGATGGATAAGCGTGTGTCTTTTGTGAGTGTGTATGCACCAGCAGAAAATAACATACAGGTAAAGAATGAATTTGTGTGTGAGGATCCTGTGTTTTTCTTACTTGCACTGCCAGAGGTGGCAATAGTTGGTGGGGAGTGAAATTGTGTAATCAGGGTGGCTGATGTGGACCCAAAAGGGGCTGGATATATGTCTGTGGCTCTTAGGGAATTGGTAAGGGATGTTAGGTTACGTGATGTGTTTGGGGAGGGTGGAAGACGGAACATACGTTTGTTAGGAGTGGATATGCTGCGAGGCTAGATAGAGTGTACCTTTCTCAGGGAGTGGATGTGAAATCTTTCAGTACTGTTGAGGCTACTATGTCAGATCATAGGGCAGCAGTGGTGGAGGTAGGGTGGAGGGCGCTCGCAGAAATGTACAGGAGTTATTGGAAACTAAATGTAAGTGCGTTAGGCAAAGAGGAGGGGTTGGAGGGGTTTTCAATCCTATGGAGGGAGCTTAGTGTGGAAGAACAGGGGGTGGACGACATTGTGACATGATGGGATTGTGTTGCGAAGGAAAGGATTAGAAAGCTTCATGTGAGGGAGGGAAAACGTATTAATACTTTAAAATATGGGCTGGCTAACTATTTAGAGGATAGGTTAAGAGGTTGCTATGGGCAGGGGATGGTTGGGAATAATTTTCCTATGGATGAAATAGTTGAAATAAAAGGGAGATTGAGGGTGTTACAAAATGAAAGGTTTCAAGCTGTAAGGGTGCAGGAAGGGGTGGAAGAAGTGCTTTGGGGCGACAAGCCATCTGCATGTGTTTTGCGGCATCAAAAGCAAAGGCAGGTGGTGATGGCTATCCCAAGTTTAGAGGTAACGAAGATGGTCGGGAATTATAGAGCAGGGCAGGAGATAAAAACCACGAAAGGGATGTGTGCATATGCAGAGGCATGGTATGAGAAGTACTGGACAAGTGGGGGGGGGGTGGGTGACGTGGCTTTAGACAAGGTGTGTACGTATGTGACTTGTAATTTAGGAAATAGCGACAGAAAGGCTTTAGGTGGGACTATTACGGCAGAGGAAATAGAGAATGCATTAAGGGGAATGAGGAAGGGGAAAGCTCTGGGTATTGACGGTCTCCCGGTAGAATTTTATTTACAACATTGGGTGTTAATACGGAGATTTATAGTTAGGTTATTTAATCGCATGAAGGAGAAGGGTAAGTTGGGGGAGAAGCAGGTAATAGCAGTTGTAGTGTTGGTCCCGAAGGGCAAGGGGCAGCCCACCCTTCGGGAGTACCGAGCCATATAGCTAATGTGTGCAGACTATAAGGTTTTTGCAAAAATTTTAGGTAATAGGTTCAAATGTGTTGTGGGGAGGGTGGTGTCAAAATCTCAGTTTGGGTTGCAGTGAAGGTCGATGATTGAAGGACATGGGATACTGAGAAGTTTTGTGGAAGCTAAAGGTGGGGGTTGGGGGGGGCTTTGATGGCTCTAGATTGGCAGGGAGCTTATGATAGAGTGGAAAGGAGAGCTTTGCAGGTTATACTTAGGAGACAGGGTTATGGGGAGGAAATAGTCGAGTGGGTAAATACGTTGTATAAGGGGGCGAAAATGAGGATACAGATTAATGGGTGTATGGGGAGGGAGACTGCAATGGGTAGAGGCCTTAGACAGGGATGCCCCATGTCCCAAATATTGTTTGCGTGTTTTCAGGACCCCTTTTATAGAATGGTTGACCGTAGCTTATGTACTCAAGGTGAGGGAAGTGTGGGGGGTGGGAGGGCCTGGCCGGGATTAATTGGATAGGTAGACAACACCACTGTTCTCATTCGTGAAGGGATGTCAGTGGGAGTGTTGGACGAGGTCGTGCAATTGTTTGGAAGTGCCACGGGTATGCAGGTAAATAGCGCGAAGTCAAGGCGCATGGGGTTGGGTCCTTGGGTGGGGGAGGGGAGATGTAATGTTGTTAAAGAATGGGCGGTGTCTTTAAAGATTTGTGGTATTATTTATAGGGATGACATGGTTGTGGCACGGGTGGAAAACTCGGATAGGTTATTGGAAAGGATCGTGGGGCGTCTAGGTGTTCTGAGACCCCAGCACCTAACTCTTGTACAGCGAGTGATTGTCGTAAACATTTTATTGTATAGTAAGGTTTGGCATGTCACAGCTGTGTTCCCAATTACAGGGACAGGGATTGCGGGGATCTTAAGAAAGGTGTACAAATTTTTGTAGGGTTCACGTTGTGATTGGTTAAGGAGAGAAGTTGTAATGTTACCTGTACGTCAGTGTGGGTTGGGGTTGATGGATTTGAGATGGAGGGCTAAATGTGTGTTTCTTAAATGGGAAGTTTGGCGTGTGGGTGTGAACACAGGGCAGTTGGAAAGGATACACGACAGGCTGAGTATGTGGTATCGAGGAATGGAGTTGCGGGAATGCGAAATCGTTTTGAGGGCAGTGATTTTGGTTAAGGAACTGAATAAATGTTCGAATAAGGGTTTTGTGTAGGTTGCTTGTAGGTAGTTGCATTGTCCCAGTTGAGGGCTTGTTCCCCATGTATTCGTGGAAGAGTATTTGGTATAGATTTAGTAAGATGAAGTTAAACCCTAGGGCGCGTGAGGTGATGTTTCGTTTTCTGCATGGTATCCTTCCGTCTGGAGCGATACTACGAAACAGAAAGGTTGTAGAGGGTGGGGGGTGTGGTATCTGTTGAGGGGAGGAGACTGCATTTCATGTAGTTTATTTTTGTGAAGGGTTAAGGGGTAGCAGTAATGTTAAATGATCAGTTATGGAAGGAGAAAAGAGAATATGAATGTGTAAATTCAAGAATTATGTGGATTAAAGTAAAGGTTGGATGCGAGAAGTGGGTCATAATAAGCGTGTATGCACCTGGAGAAGAGAGGAATGCAGAGGAGAGAGAGAGATTTTGGGAGATGTTAAGTGAATGTATAGGAGCCTTTGAACCAAGTGAGAGAGTAATTGTGGTAGGGGACCTGAATGCTAAAGTAGGAGAAACTTTTAGAGAGGGTGTGGTAGGTAAGTTTGGGGTGCCAGGTGTAAATGATAATGGGAGCCCTTTGATTGAACTTTGTATAGAAAGGGGTTTAGTTATAGGTAATACATATTTTAAGAAAAAGAGGATAAATAAGTATACAAGATATGATGTAGGGCGAAATGACAGTAGTTTGTTGGATTATGTATTGGTAGATAAAAGACTGTTGAGTAGACTTCAGGATGTACATGTTTATAGAGGGGCCACAGATATATCAGATCACTTTCTAGTTGTAGCTACACTGAGAGTAAAAGGTAGATGGGATACAAGGAGAATAGAAGCATCAGGGAAGAGAGAGGTGAAGGTTTATAAACTAAAAGAGGAGGCAGTTAGGGTAAGATATAAACAGCTATTGGAGGATAGATGGGCTAATGAGAGCATAGGCAATGGGGTCGAAGAGGTATGGGGTAGGTTTAAAAATGTAGTGTTAGAGTGTTCAGCAGAAGTTTGTGGTTACAGGAAAGTGGGTGCAGGAGGGAAGAGGAGCGATTGGTGGAATGATGATGTAAAGAGAGTAGTAAGGGAGAAAAAGTTAGCATATGAGAAGTTTTTACAAAGTAGAAGTGATGCAAGGAGGGAAGAGTATATGGAGAAAAAGAGAGAGGTTAAGAGAGTGGTGAAGCAATGTAAAAAGAGAGCAAATGAGAGAGTGGGTGAGATGTTATCAACAAATTTTGTTGAAAATAAGAAAAAGTTTTGGAGTGAGATTAACAAGTTAAGAAAGCCTAGAGAACAAATGGATTTGTCAGTTAAAAATAGGAGAGGAGAGTTATTAAATGGAGAGTTAGAGGTATTGGGAAGATGGAGGGAATATTTTGAGGAATTGTTAAATGTTGATGAAGATAGGGAAGCTGTGATTTCGTGTATAGGGCAAGGAGGAATAACATCTTGTAGGAGTGAGGAAGAGCCAGTTGTGAGTGTGGGGGAAGTTCGTGAGGCAGTAGGTAAAATGAAAGGGGGTAAGGCAGCCGGGATTGATGGGATAAAGATAGAAATGTTAAAAGCAGGTGGGGATATAGTTTTGGAGTGGTTGGTGCAATTATTTAATAAATGTATGGAAGAGGGTAAGGTACCTAGGGATTGGCAGAGAGCATGCATAGTTCCTTTGTATAAAGGCAAAGGGGATAAAAGAGAGTGCAAAAATTATAGGGGGATAAGTCTGTTGAGTATACCTGGTAAAGTGTATGGTAGAGTTATAATTGAAAGAATTAAGAGTAAGACGGAGAATAGGATAGCAGATGAACAAGGAGGCTTTAGGAAAGGTAGGGGGTGTGTGGACCAGGTGTTTACAGTGAAACATATAAGTGAACAGTATTTAGATAAGGCTAAAGAGGTCTTTGTGGCATTTATGGATTTGGAAAAGGCGTATGACAGGGTGGATAGGGGGGCAATGTGGCAGATGTTGCAAGTGTATGGTGTAGGAGGTAGGTTACTGAAAGCAGTGAAGAGTTTTTACGAGGATAGTGAGGCTCAAGTTAGAGTATGTAGGAAAGAGGGAAATTTTTTCCCAGTAAAAGTAGGCCTTAGACAAGGATGTGTGATGTCACCGTGGTTGTTTAATATATTTATAGATGGGGTTGTAAGAGAAGTAAATGCGAGGGTCTTGGCAAGAGGCGTGGAGTTAAAAGATAAAGAATCACACACAAAGTGGGAGTTGTCACAGCTGCTCTTTGCTGATGACACTGTGCTCTTGGGAGATTCTGAAGAGAAGTTGCAGAGATTGGTGGATGAATTTGGTAGGGTGTGCAAAAGAAGAAAATTAAAGGTGAATACAGGAAAGAGTAAGGTTATGAGGATAACAAAAAGATTAGGTGATGAAAGATTGAATATCAGATTGGAGGGAGAGAGTATGGAGGAGGTGAATGTATTCAGATATTTGGGAGTGGACGTGTCAGCGGATGGGTCTATGAAAGATGAGGTGAATCATAGAATTGATGAGGGAAAAAGAGTGAGTGGTGCACTTAGGAGTCTGTGGAGACAAAGAACTTTGTCCTTGGAGGCAAAGAGGGGAATGTATGAGAGTATAGTTTTACCAACGCTCTTATATGGGTGTGAAGCGTGGGTGATGAATGTTGCAGCGAGGAGAAGGCTGGAGGCAGTGGAGATGTCATGTCTGAGGGCAATGTGTGGTGTGAATATAATGCAGAGAATTCGTAGTTTGGAAGTTAGGAGGAGGTGCGGGATTACCAAAACTGTTGTCCAGAGGGCTGAGGAGGGGTTGTTGAGGTGGTTCGGACATGTAGAGAGAATGGAGCGAAACAGAATGACTTCAAGAGTGTATCAGTCTGTAGTGGAAGGAAGGCGGGGTAGGGGTCGGCCTAGGAAAGGTTGGAGGGAGGGGGTAAAGGAGGTTTTGTGTGCGAGGGGCTTGGACTTCCAGCAGGCATGCGTGAGCGTGTTTGATAGGAGTGAATGGAGACAAATGGTTTTTAATACTTGACGTGCTGTTGGAGTGTGAGCAAAGTAACATTTATGAAGGGATTCAGGGAAACCGGCAGGCCGGACTTGAGTCCTGGAGATGGGAAGTACAGTGCCTGCACTCTGAAGGAGGGGTGTTAATGTTGCAGTTTAAAAACTGTAGTGTAAAGCACCCTTCTGGCAAGACAGTGATGGAGTGAATGATGGTGAAAGTTTTTCTTTTTCGGGCCACCCTGCCTTGGTGGGAATCGGCCAGTGTGATAATAATAATAATAATATATATATATCGTGGGTGATGAGAGGAAGAGGGGATAGTGAAGAGCGAAGGAAGGTTCTGGCGATAACTTTTTATCGTACGATGTGTCGTAACAGAGAATTGTATGGGAGGAGGTGGGATCAGGTTTTCTCAGAGGGGTATAGAATGCTAACGTTAGGAATTCTCGTGAATCTGTGAATGATAATGAGTGAGTGAAGGGGCTTCATAGGTTGAGAGGGAGTCAGGGGGTCACAGCGGGCTCGCCTCCTTGGGGGGGGGGGTCGTGAGAATGTTGTGAATGTGGGTATGGAATGGTTTCCTGGTTTTCATTGAGGCATTATCTGCATCAACCTTGTGGTTATCATGCTAAGTGTGGATGTAGGGCTGGAGAACTCGTTATGATCTATGTATCATATTTCAGGAATGTATGGTGTAATAGCGAAGGTTTTTTTTTATGTATTATCTGGATGTGTATCAGTCTTGTATGACATGATTCTTGAATAATATTGTTCTTTGTGATATGAAGTGTGTTTTAGTTTGTATTTATGTTTGTGCTGGGTTTTTGCATGTAGAGATATACTTATATACTGTTTTTTTGTGCTTACAGTGCATCTGATTAATGTGATTTTGAGAAACATTTTTTTTGTGTGTATATTCCTTTCTATTTTATTGAGCTTTTGTCATAGGTCAAGCTTTATGTAAAACTTTATATAAGTATGGTTTCGATTCATTTAAAGTTTATATAATTTAGGTCAGTACCCTGATTCCGGTTTGTTTTCATTGCTGTGTTCTTGATGTAAGTTTTAGATGTATGGTATACGGACATGTCTAGCCAGTTTATAGACGCAGTCAATTTGTGTCTGAGATTTTGTATACGGGTTTATTGTACCAGTAATGTGCCTTCGGTTTTTAAATCTAAGCTGTTTTCTTTTTGTTATATTCGTATTTTAGTATATGTAAAGCTGTATTGTTAGGGATAAGTATGTAGATGTTCTAGTAAGGTTATGATGTTAGGTTTTGGTTTATTGATTAATGCGAAGGATGGGATTAATTGATACAATTTCTTGTATATATTCTTTTTTATTGTATTGAGCCTTGGTCATATGTCATGTTATATGTAAATTTTATATGTATGTCAGGTTTTGAATCATGAATGTGTATATATTTCAGTTCACGACCCTGTTACTATATTTATTTGTAGCTATGTTCTTGCCGTAAGTTATTGTTGTATGTTATACAGCAATATCTTGAAGGTACATAGGTGCAATCCTTTTTGTGTCAGGTATTTTGTGTCGGGTCTATTTTGTCAGTGTGCGTACCTGTTGGATTGAGATCCATACTGTTTCCTGTTTATTTTTTTTTTTATGTTACGCTGTACTGGTTTTAAATAAAATATATTAAAAAAGTTAAAGGTGAATACAGGAAAGAGTAAGGTTATGAGGATAACAAAAAGATTAGGTGATGAAAGATTGAATATCAGATTGGAGGGAGAGAGTATGGAGGAGGTGAATGTATTCAGATATTTGGGAGTGGACGTGTCAGCGGATGGGTCTATGAAAGATGAGGTGAATCATAGAATTGATGAGGGAAAAAGAGTGAGTGGTGCACTTAGGAGTCTGTGGAGACAAAGAACTTTGTCCTTGGAGGCAAAGAGGGGAATGTATGAGAGTATAGTTTTACCAACGCTCTTATATGGGTGTGAAGCATGGGTGATGAATGTTGCAGCGAGGAGAAGGCTGGAGGCAGTGGAGATGTCATGTCTGAGGGCAATGTGAGGTGTGAATATAATGCAGAGAATTCGTAGTTTGGAAGTTAGGAGGAGGTGCGGGATTACCAAAACTGTTGTCCAGAGGGCTGAGGAAGGGTTGTTGAGGTGGTTCGGACATGTAGAGAGAATGGAGCGAAACAGAATGACTTCAAGAGTGTATCAGTCTGTAGTGGAAGGAAGGCGGGGTAGGGGTCGGCCTAGGAAAGGTTGGAGAGAGGGGGTAAAGGAGGTTTTGTGTGCGAGGGGCTTGGACTTCCAGCAGGTATGCATGAGCGTGTTTGATAGGAGTGAATGGAGACAAATGGTTTTTAATACTTGACGTGCTGTTGGAGTGTGAGCAAAGTAACATTTATGAAGGGATTCAGGGAAACTGGCAGGCCGGACTTGAGTCCTGGAGATGGGAAGTACAGTGCCTGCACTCTGAAGGAGGGGTGTTAATGTTGCAGTTTAAAAACTGTAGTGTAAAGCACCCTTCTGGCAAGACAGTGATGGAGTGAATGATGGTGAAAGTTTTTCTTTTTCGGGCCACCCTGCCTTGGTGGGAATCGGCCAGTGTGATAATAATAAAAGTAATATTAAAAAAAAAAACTTTATCTCGCATGTGCCGGATGACCCTAACCGACAGTCAAGGCTAGAATGAGAAACAACACAGAGTTACATACCACTCGATAAATCACTCACACAATAGGCTTACGACCTTGAAAAGAAATTGTGAAGATAAATGATCTACTTGAAAATTCAAATCCAGGCAGGAATAACTAAGTCAAAAACCCAAAATAAGAGTGAAGGTCTATAGACAAACAACCCCATAATAAATTAGACAAGAGCAGAACGAATACTTACAGATGCGTTGGAAGTCGCCAGTCGAGTGATTCTCCACAGTGGAAAAATAAACACATAAGCAGTATAATGTGATTCTCTACAGAGGAAAAATAAACACATAAGCAGTATAATGTGATTCTCTACAGAGGAAAAATAAACACGTAAGCAGTATAATGTGATTCTCCACAGGCTGGAGACGATCACGTCACCTACCACCGGGTGTAACAATGGGGAGGAGAGTGGGAGATAGTCACTCACTTTAACAAGCAGACTGCCCAACAAACTATTACCACAATACGTTCATACTAATGAAGTTTTCTCCTTTTTATTCATTATCACACTGGCCGATTCCCACCAAGGCAGGGTGGCCCGAAAAAGAAAAACTTTCACCATCATTCACTCCATCACTGTCTTGCCAGAAGGGTGCTTTACACTACAGTTTTTAAACTGCAACATTAACACCCCTCCTTCAGAGTGCAGGCACTGTACTTCCCATCTCCAGGACTCAAGTCCGGCCTGCCGGTTTCCCTGAATCCCTTCATAAATGTTACTTTGCTCACACTCCAACAGCACGTCAAGTATTAAAAACCATTTGTCTCCATTCACTCCTATCAAACACGCTCACGCATGCCTGCTGGAAGTCCAAGCCCCTCGCACACAAAACCTCCTTTACCCCCTCCCTCCAACCCTTCCTAGGCCGACCCCTACCCCGCCTTCCTTCCACTACAGACTGATACACTCTTGAAGTTATTCTGTTTCGCTCCATTCTCTCTACATGTCCGAACCACCTCAACAACCCTTCCTCAGCCCTCTGGACAACAGTTTTGGTAATCCCGCACCTCCTCCTAACTTCCAAACTACGAATTCTCTGCATTATATTCACACCACACATTGCCCTCAGACATGACATCTCCACTGCCTCCAGCCTTCTCCTCGCTGCAACATTCATCACCCATGCTTCACACCCATATAAGAGCGTTGGTAAAACTATACTCTCATACATTCCCCTCTTTGCCTCCAAGGACAAAGTTCTCTGTCTCCACAGACTCCTAAGTGCACCACTCACTCTTTTTCCCTCATCAATTCTATGATTCACCTCATCTTTCATAGACCCATCCGCTGACACGTCCACTCCCAAATATCTGAATACGTTCACCTCCTCCATACTCTCTCCCTCCAATCTGATATTCAATCTTTCATCACCTAATCTTTTTGTTATCCTCATAACCTTACTCTTTCCTGTATTCACCTTTAATTTTCTTCTTTTGCACACCCTACCAAATTCATCCACCAATCTCTGCAGCTTCTCTTCAGAATCTCCCAAGAGCACAGTGTCATCAGCAAAGAGCAGCTGTGACAACTCCCACCCTGTGTGTGATTCTTTATCTTTTAACTCCACGCCTCTTGCCAAGACCCTCGCATTTACTTCTCTTACAACCCCATCTATAAATATATTAAACAACCACGGTGACATCACACATCCTTGTCTAAGGCCTACTTTTACTGGGAAAAAATTTCCCTCTTTTCTACATACTCTAACTTGAGCCTCACTATCCTCGTAAAAACTCTTCACTGCTTTCAGTAACCTACCTCCTACACCATACACTTGCAACATCTGCCACATTGCCCCCCTATCCACCCTGTCATACGCCTTTTCCAAATCCATAAATGCCACAAAGACCTCTTTAGCCTTATCTAAATACTGTTCACTTATATGTTTCACTGTAAACACCTGGTCCACACACCCCCTACCTTTCCTAAAGCCTCCTTGTTCATCTGCTATCCTATTCTCCGTCTTACTCTTAATTCTTTCAATTATAACTCTACCATACACTTTACCAGGTACACTCAACAGACTTATCCCCCTATAATTTTTGCACTCTCTTTTATCCCCTTTGCCTTTATACAAAGGAACTATGCATGCTCTCTGCCAATCCCTAGGTACCTTACCCTCTTCCATACATTTATTAAATAATTGCACCAACCACTCCAAAACTATATCCCCACCTGCTTTTAACATTTCTATCTTTATCCCATCAATCCCGGCTGCCTTACCCCCTTTCATTTTACCTACTGCCTCACGAACTTCCCCCACACTCACAACTGGCTCTTCCTCACTCCTACAAGATGTTATTCCTCCTTGCCCTATACACGAAATCACAGCTTCCCTATCTTCATCAACATTTAACAATTCCTCAAAATATTCCCTCCATCTTCCCAATACCTCTAACTCTCCATTTAATAACTCTCCTCTCCTATTTTTAACTGACAAATCCATTTGTTCTCTAGGCTTCCTTAACTTGTTAATCTCACTCCAAAACTTTTTCTTATTTTCAACAAAATTTGTTGATAACAGCTCACCCACTCTCTCATTTGCTCTCTTTTTACATTGCTTCATCACTCTCTTAACCTCGCTCTTTTTCTCCATATACTCTTCCCTCCTTGCATCACTTCTACTTTGTAAAAACTTCTCATATGCTAACTTTTTCTCCCTTACTACTCTCTTTACATCATCATTCCACCAATCGCTCCTCTTCCCTCCTGCACCCACTTTCCTGTAACCACAAACTTCTGCTGAACACTCTAACACTACATTTTTAAACCTACCCCATTCCTCTTCGACCCCATTGCCTATGCTCTCATTAGCCCATCTATCCTCCAATAGCTGTTTATATCTTACCCTAACTGCCTCCTCTTTTAGTTTATAAACCTTCACCTCTCTCTTCCCTGATGCTTCTATTCTCCTTGTATCCCATCTACCTTTTACTCTCAGTGTAGCTACAACTAGAAAGTGATCTGATATATCTGTGGCCCCTCGATAAACATGTACATCCTGAAGTCTACTCAACAGTCTTTTATCTACTAATACATAATCCAACAAACTACTGTCATTTCGCCCTACATCATATCGTGTATACTTATTTATCCTCTTTTTCTTAAAATATGTATTACCTATAACTAAACCCCTTTCTATACAAAGTTCAATCAAAGGGCTCCCATTATCATTTACACCTGGCACCCCAAACTTACCTACCACACCCTCTCTAAAAGTTTCTCCTACTTTAGCATTCAGGTCCCCTACCACAATTACTCTCTCACTTGGTTCAAAGGCTCCTATACATTCACTTAACATCTCCCAAAATCTCTCTCTCTCCTCTGCATTCCTCTCTTCTCCAGGTGCATACACGCTTATTATGACCCACTTCTCGCATCCAACCTTTACTTTAATCCACATAATTCTCGAATTTACACATTCATATTCTCTTTTCTCCTTCCATAACTGATCATTTAACATTACTGCTACCCCTTCCTTTGCTCTAACTCTCTCAGATACTCCAGATTTAATCCCATTTATTTCCCCCCACTGAAACTCTCCTACCCCCTTCAGCTTTGTTTCGCTTAGAGCCAGGACATCCAACTTCTTTTCATTCATAACATCAGCAATCATCTGTTTCTTGTCATCCGCACTACATCCACGCACATTTAAACAACCCAGTTTTATAAAGTTTTTCTTCTTCTCTTTTTTAGTAAATGTATACAGGAGAAGGGGTTACTAGCCCATTGCTCCCGGCATTTTAGTCGCCTCATACGACACGCATGGCTTACGGAGGAAAGATTCTTTTCCACTTCCCCATGGACAATAGAAGAAATAAAAAAGAACAAGAGCTATTTAGAACTATATACTCCCTCGCTACTCCTATCTATTGAACTTTTCCCTCACAACTTTTAAAAATGCTAGAATCGTTAGAATCAAGACATTTACTGGAGAATAAATTTTCTGACTGGCTTCAAACCTGGGCCATTGAAACACACGTTGTCACTTTGAAATGTGAAAATTTAAATTTGCCAATTTTATTAAGCCAATGGTTTCCCAAATAAAAACAAGAAAATCACTCTTCTAATCAGTTTCAAACCCTAAATGCTGGTGTTTTTTAACAATGTATTCTTATGTAAATTTTATCAGATTAGATTTTTTTTAATGATTAAAATAATTTATTATTCTTTCAGGACTACATTGAATTTCATCTTAATGTAAATGAGGAAAATAAAATGGGGAGGAAAATCCCGGTTTTAGTAAGTTTCAAGTTTAACGAAGACCGCGGGGGGCGTTGACCCCCGAAACACACTCCAGGTAAACTCCAGGTAAACAGAAAGGCTTAATGCCATGACTGCAGCAATACACAGATATATAGCAAATAGGAGAGTGGAGCTTACGACGACGTTTCGGTGCGGCTTGGACCGAAACGTCGTCGTAAACTTCTCTCTCCTATGTGCAGGTTATTTGTGTAAACATTGTTTAATGCACACAACATTCTCAGCTATATTTTTCCTTCACTTTCTCGTAAATTTTCGTTTATCGCACAATAACGTCTTTTTCGATCGGCATCAAATTTGCAACGCTTGTGTAATGAGTCAGAGGTCAATATTTACCGGAGTGTTGTCATGTTTGGTCTTGCTATGTACACTGTTACATAGATCATTACTAGTTTGTTTGGGTGTGCTGGACCACACACCTTCCTCTGACACTTTCACAAACTCCATCATTTATCCTACTTAATAAAAGGTTTGTATATTTAATAGTGTGTTGAAGCCATTTTGTTACTTTTATTCTCGAAATAGAATAGCAATATTTTGCCTTGATGCTGGTGAGGGGCTCTTGGTCCAAGAACTAGACATTTTTTCCCTTGCATTGATTGAAATGGAATGCCTCTTTCCACAAGCGCTATATCACCCCTCCGGATATAGCACTTCCTCTGATTAAAACATAACGATTGTTAACGGCATCAATTATCAGTGGCAGATGAACTGAATGCAATGGAACGTTTTAAGGGTTTAGGCTGTGTAGGCTCAAATTTTGTTAGATTCGGTGCAATATCTGGAAAATGCATCTTCTGGTCAGCCAATAGGTGCCAATAGGTTTTCCTCAAAGGAAGCAGTCTCTTGACTTTAGGTTTCGTAAGTTAAACATCAGTTTTATTAATCAAACTTCTATCAGTGAAATAAATGGAGAATGTCTAATAAAGTGTTTAACTTTATTTAGTTATCTTGGGTTAAATATACTTAATGCTTCTTTGTGCCTGGAGCCTCTGTGTGTTCTCTAAACCATTATTAAAAATACACAAGTAATAGCTTCACAAGTTTAATTTAGCTTCATCTGACTGTGCTGGTGTAGTTTAGGATACTGGTATCCTTGGTCCCTCTGAAGGATACTGGTATCCTTGGTCCCTCTGAAGGATTTTAATAAGACTGGTCTATGTCAAAGGTTGCCATTTTACTGAAGAAAGTTGGACATTAATTTCCAAATGATGACTTGTGAATGTGTAACAGAGCCCTTTACATCATTACTGACCCGCTTATGTCCCTTACCTGGAGAGTATTCCGGGTATCAATGCCCCCGCGGCCCGGTCCATGACCAGGCCTCCCGGTGGATCAGGGCCTGATTAACAAGGCTCTTCCTGATAGCCGCACATAGTCCAGCATATGAGCCACAGCCCGGCTCATCCTGCACTGGCTTTAGGTATCTGTCCAGCTGCCTCTTGAAGACAACCAGGGGTCTATTGGTAATTACCCTTAAGGCTGGTGGAAGGCTGTTGAACAGTCTTGGACCTCGAACACTTACTGTGTTTTCCCATAGTGTACTAATGGTGCCCCTACTTTTCATTGGGGGTCAGCTGCATCGCCTGTCAAGTCTTTTGCTTTCGTAGTGAATGATTTAGTGTGTAAATTAAGGTCTAGTCCCTCTAGGATTTTCCAGGTGTAGATTATGATGTATCTCTCTCTCCCTTGCTCCAGTGGGTACAAGTCAAGTGCTTCCAAGCGTTCCCAGTATGGAACTTATATGTGCAGTAAAGATTCTCTCTACATTCTCTTGGTCTGCGATTTCATCTGCCTTGAATTGAGTTAATGTACAGCAGGATTCCAGCCTAGAAACAAGTGATTTACAAAGGATCATTTTTGGCTTGGGATCTCTTGCATTGAATGTTCTCATTATTTTTCCTATCATTTTCCTCGCAGATGTGATAGTGGCATTATTGTGATCCCTTGATGGTGACATTCTCAGATATTGCAACTCCTAGGTCTTTCACATCACTTTTTCACTCTATTGTGTGAATAGGGTTTGTAGTATACTCAGTCCTAGTTATTATTTCCTCCAGTTTTCCATAACGGAGTAGTTGGAATTGTCTTCATTGAACATCATATTGTTCTCCGTTGCCTATTGGAAAACTTGGTTTATACCTTCGATATTTGCCGTTTCCTCTATGGATGACACACTTGTGCAGATCCTTGTGTCGTCTGCAAAGGATGATACAGTCCTATGGTTTACATCTCTATGTCTAATATAAGGACGAGGAACAGGATAGGGGAGGGTACTGTGCCATGTGGAACATAGCTCTTCACTATTGCAGCTTCAGCTTTAACTCTATTCGATTAATTAGAGTTTTGAAGATCCATCTGCCCACTTTGCCAGTTATCCTTTAGCACACATTTTGTGTGCTATTACACCATGATCGCATCTGTCAAAGGCTTTTGCAAAATCTATGTATACTACATCTGCATTCTGTTTTTCTATTGCATCCAAGATCATATGATAGTGATCCAGTAGTTGCGAGAGGCAGGAGCGACCTGCTGTGAACCCATGTTGCCCGGGACTGGTTTGCAATCCTGCTTCTTACAACTTTCAAAAATTTTTGTGTTGTGGGACAAAGCTATTGATCTATAGTTCTTAGCTATTGCTTTGCTGCCACCTATATGAAGTGGGGCTATATCCATTGTTTTTAGTGACTGTGGAATCTCACCTGTGTCTATCCTCCTTTTCCACAGCATACTTAGAGCCCGTGAGAGGAGTTTCTTGCATTTCTTAATGAACAGAGTTCCACGAGACTGGGCCTGGGGCTGAGTGCATGGGCATGTTGTCAATGGCTTTCTCAAAGTCTAATGGAGTTAGGGTTATGTCAGAAATTTGGCATACATTGGCAGGGTTTTGAGGCTCATTCATGAAAAATTATCTGGATTGTCTACCTTTAGACTGATTATTGGCTCGTTAAACACAGAGTAGTTTTGATATTTTACTATCTCACTCATTTCTTTGTTGTCATCGGTGTAAGTTCCATCTTGTCTGAGCAGGGGCCCTAAATTAGATAAGGTTTTTGTTTTGTTTTTGGCATATGAAAAATATTTCGAATTTCTTTCAATTTCACTAATCACCTTTAGCTCCTCTTGCCTCTCCTCGCCGATAGTTCATCATGTAGGTCATAAACAAGGACCTGACTGTCGTAACATTTGAGGAATCTCTCCATGATGGCAGCCAGACCACATGGAACAGCAGCATCTCGTCGTCACATCAGGACCTTCAGGATGATCTTCCAGCACACTCAGAAAGTACTGACGGGCGGGACTGCACATACTTCACACTGGAATAATGATTCAAGCGGAAACTGGCATCGCTGAAAATAACCAGCATATAGATGAAGATGAGACTACTGTAACAGATGGTTATCTCACTTTCCTTGACCCCATGTTTAATGGATTCCATTATTTTCACTTTACGAGAGTTTGACGTGAAACCTTCTGTAAGAGAATCAACCATTCCTTCACCTATCTCTAGATCATTGAGGATTTTGATATTGCTTCTTGCTATTTTCCATTTGACGATATGGTAGTGAACAGTGCAAGTAGTGTTGAGAGGATGTGTGTGTGTTTGACAACTCTTTCTCTTCATTCAGTATTGTTATCGCTTTTTTCCTCTCTTTGTGCTTTGCCTCCTATTTCATATCTATCCCAGGTCAATACATGGTGTGAATGGATGTGTTGAGACGCACTCGAGTATTATAGGAGTTTGCACAGTCAACTCTCTGGGCAGGTGTTCTGTCTTCATAATGTTTTCCTCGTTCAACTGAATTACATCAACGCTAATTGTGACGACAAACAAGGAAGTCGTGCATGGATTTTCTGGTATATTGCAGTGTATCTCGAGTAGGTATCATGTAATACGAAAATGCAAAGTTTCTGTCACCATCTGCAAAGAAGTATGGCAGCATCTAATCCCAGAGATGCTGCTTAAGAAGCCGATCACCCCTTTGTTCAGCCGGCAAGAACATGTGAGCGATGAATGTCATTGCGAGAAAGTCATCACACAAACAGACATTGGGATGCTTATGCTCTTTTTCTGCATTCATAACGATTTCCCAAAACGACATTCCTCCCTCGTTCATGAAATTATATAGAAGTGTTGCTGGCACCATTTAAAATCATGAAGGGCCCGTACATACTACTATCAGTTGCTCATGGTGATCACTGCACGCTGCTGCGTCTACCTGGACATACAATCCAACAACATTTATCAAGTGGCTGATGCACCCAACAAATGACATAAGTGTTTACATTCCACCTGGTCTGAGAATTACAATAGTTCAATGACTTGGATCAGACAGTTTGACCTGTGTAGCCACCACATACAGTTGCATGTTAACTGAAAAGCTTTTGAAGAACAGGAGACTATCGAGGGTTTGAATGCACACTAATTCCATGAAAAATACATTACAGCCCGATCCTATTAACGCAGTTTTTTCAACTGACCGCAAAGAATCATTTCAGTGATCATGCTTAATATGAGCCTCACTAGACTCATCTCCTTCATATAAACCTCCTCCATATAGTGATCCTAATGTAGTTATAGTAACTTGTAGATTTACCCTCAGAAGAACTGATCTATGACTCAGAGAAAGAGTTTGATGCTAATTTATTTAGAAGGCGAATAGAGGGTTTCATCACCTCAGCATCTGTGCTGCTAGTCTCCTTGATTCATGCATTATGATGCTGAAAAATAACTGCTAGGACACGCGTCTCACGGCATCATTTCGGAGCACGCAATGAGACTGTAGTAATTAACTATCCAAATATGGGACTAGACCTCATCACTAAACCCACAAATTCATGAATAACATTAATACTCTCGTTCCAGAGCGAAGATCGCAATGCTTTATCAACAGTAAAGAACCTTGACAGTGATATCATGGGTAATTTAATTCGTAGAATTTGTAATGAGCTGCTGAAGACATTGTGTGATGCGTAACGCTACCGCCGCCTTATCACTATTTATTACAAGGTGAGGGACAATGGCTAGATGTGTGCAATTTGGGCTGGCAACAGTTCTCCCATATGAGAAATCGCTCCTATTATAATTACGTGGTGTATCACTAGCCTCAGTCTTCATGTAAAGTTATCGCCGATGCTTTGTCACAGCATTAATTCTGATGTAGTTTGTGCCCTTAAGTTGTGACTTTATATAAAAGTACTGCAAGTAAAATCTGGGATCCGAGATATTTAACCAGCGTTCCTTGAAGCTTAATTCTTGACGCAGTAGTCAACTACGCCACCATCCCTCAAACGTTAGGTGTCCAGCAAGTACACTGGACATGCCACTCCTAACACGAGCACATTCGTGGCCGTGGATAGTTACAGAAACTGATTTCATTATCCTCCCATGTGTGTGTGTGTGTGTGTGTGTGTGTGTGTGTGTGTGTGTGTGTGTGTGTGTGTGTGTATAGGTAAACAGAAGAATGGACGGAGATACAAACTATTGTCCTGATTAGTATTAGATCCAATGCTCTACCACTGAGCTACGAGGCTTCTAATAGAAAAGTTACCCAGTTTCTAGTGTGTCACGTCTGCCCCAGAGGCCTCCAACTGTGTCCTAAATATCCTTTCCCACAGCTCCAGTAACCTTATACTCCTCAAGGTCATATAGTCTATGAATTTGAGACAATTCGTAAAAGACGACTGTCAGTAAATAAACAGAAGAATGTACAGGGATTCGAACTGTGGTGGTGAACGGTTGCAGGTCTAGCGGTCTACCCCTGGGCTACGAATCTGTCTCCATTCTTCTGTTTGCATATATATATATATATATATATATATATATATATATATATATATATATATATATATATATATATATATATATATATATATATATATATATATATATATATATATATATATATATATATATATATATGTAAATAAATTCCAGATTAGTCGTAACATATATTACTGTCAATATCAGCAAAACTGTCGACAGTTTAGGTTTTCCTTGTAGGACAATAAGTTTATTTTGTCCTGTTTCACCATAAGTAAAACATTTTATTATGAACTCAGAGTTTTACTTCCATTTTGTTTAGCAGGTTTAGAGAGTTTCTGCCTTTTACACTTAGACTTTATACTTTCTTTAACATAAAACTTATGAACAGAGGCGTATAAATCCTCGGCTTCAGCCATCTCAACCTCAGAAAATAACTTTTTCTCTCCGATAAAATCTCTGATTTCATTAGTGAGTGAAGAGGAACTGATAACCCACCATGAAGTCAATGAGTGAATCAAAGTCTAGATCAATGTCTGCACTCTGGATCCAATAATCAAATAACCTGGTCAGGGAGAGTAAAAATTGTGCATAATTTTGATTAGATGAAAATCTATAGTTCCAACTCTCGCTTCTATATCTGTAAATAGAATTCTTAAAAACGTTAATTTTAGCTTTTTAAAGATGTGAGTAACGTAAAATGACTTAACCAGGTCAAGCAAAATATATATCAAGGGAAGTAAGTATCTGTGAACAATAAAACTAGTCTTGCAGCCCAGGAAACATCATGTCATTCACAAAGTGTAGCTGCGTTTTCAAACCTGATTTCGTATGTGTATGAGGGGATATTTTAGGGACTTTGAAGCCAGCACCCCCAGCTTGACTCTCCAGAATACCTTCATCAAGTTTCTAACCAATTCTAATTTCCTATGCTTCATCTCTAATAATTATTGTTCTTGTTTCCTCGGTTTAGCTAAACCTTCTAATCATTTTAGTCTCACTTGGTGATCCCACTCTGCAGCTCTTGCATAGCGCTGCAGTCGCTATCTCTCCTGTCTTCATGCTCTCTCCTACCTCTTTCTTTCTGTTGTTTTTACTCTAACATAACAGCATTGAAATTACTTAGATAACTACCTGAGCGACCCAGTTCTTTACTCTTTGTTACAAAATGCTGCAACTTCCATGCTTGAAAACCTGGCAAAGTACTCACGCTCAGTGTGACTCCAGACTACTTCACACAACATAGAAATAAGTAAAGAAATGGAATAAATGGTGAAGAGAGAAAAGCAGTTGGAAACAAAACTAAAGTTGAAGGTCATAACACTTTCACAGAGGGAAAATTTAAACTAACTTATTTAAAGTCAATGATAAATATTTTCATGTCTACTTCTGTCTTAATAGAATTAAAGCTGAGAGATAAACCCAACGAGTACATAAATGAAACACTTGTGCAACATTTGGGAATCTTTATTCTGGAAATGTTTCGCCAAGCTGTGGCTTCTTCAGTCCAATACAGAGAAAGGTGGAAGATGAGGAGGAGTTTGAGGTCGTCAGTCCCTCAGCCTCCTTAAACTCCTCATCTTCCGGCTTTCTCTACATTGGACTGAAGAAGCCACAGCCTGGTGAAACACTTCCAATGTCTCATTTATCAACCCAACAAGTGTTCTTCAACAATCACATAATCTCCACAACACTGGTAATACAACAATCACAATCTCCACAACACTGGTAATACAACAATCACATAATCTCCACGACACTGGTAATACAACAATCACATAACCTCCACAACACTGGTAATACAACAATCACATAATCTCCACAACACTAGTAATACAACAAATACATAATCTTCACAACACTAGTAATACAACAATCACATAATCTCCACAACACTGGTAATACAACAATCACATAATCTCCACAACACTGGTAATACAACAATCACATAATCTCCCCAACACTCACAACACTGGTAATACAACAATCACATAATCTCCACAACACTGGTAATACAACAATCACATAATCTTCACAACACTAGTAATACAACAATCACATAATCTTCACAACACTAGTAATACAACAATCACATAATCTCCACAACACTGGTAATACAACAATCACATAATCTCCACAACACTAGTAATACAACAATCACATAATCTTCACAACACTAGTAATACAACAATCACATAATCTCCACAACACTGGTAATACAACAATCACATAATCTCCACAACACTGGTAATACAACAAACTAACATAATAGTCGATCATTGATATTTCCCTGATCAAAGGCTGGAAACCTGACAATAACCAGAAAGTCTAGGTTACACTGAACCACAGAATTATTAAAGACAGGCAGTATTGACTTCTCATAAACTTACGAAGCAAAATCTAACATGATTCAAGCATATGACATTGTAACTCAACGTTCTTATATTCCTATGCAACCTGGCAAGCTTGCCAGTTATCTCAGGGAAGGGAAGGGGGTCACCGCCCCTGCTCAGGAAAAGAAAACCATGATATAATAAAAAAATCATATGATATAATCAAAATACAGATATCGAATAAATGCACAGAACTGTATTAATACGAATAATATTAATAATAATAATAATAATAATAATAGCAAAAATAATAATTAATAAAATATGTATTTTAATCAGGTATGACACGAATAGCAGGAACCCCAGGTTAGTCACGTGTGTAAACTACTAAAGCCACCGGACGAATTAAGACATAGGTTTATGTAGTTAAAGGAAAAGAGGAAAGATGGTGGTGGAAATGAGCCAGCAGATAGAGACAGTGTGTAGGTCGTTGGTGTAAGTGTAAGCTGAGGCTTACAAGGCGTGGTTGTCTAAGGCCATTGGTCTGTAGTGGTGCCACAGTCTATGAATCCTGAAGTAAGCCTGGATGGGCTGTTCCTCCTAGATGGACTTGTTTGAAGTAAAAGATGAGTGCAGCTGATGAGTGAAGTATCAAGCAGAGGCCGGTGACATCATCACTCGGTAACCTTCATTACACTCACTCGTCTCTAATATCTGTCTCATATATTAGTGACGAGGCGCGCACGTCTGGGGCATCAGACAGACTTATGGGTTGGTAAAAAGAAATATAAGAATATGTAACTTGCTTAACAAATAAACTGCATAAAACTGCATCAAATGTGTGGAAGGTTATTATAATTAAGTTAAGGTTCCAAAACTATCAACCGACACAAGAACAAAAAATAAGAGAGAAGGAAGGCTGTAACAGGGCTATTGGCCCATGATAGGCAGGTCCAAGTCACACGTAACCATTTACTTATGAATGGTACACGTATTTATTTACTTATGACTCCGATTTTTAAAGCTACTCAAGGATTTAGCATCAATAACTCTACTAGGGAGTTTGTTCCACTCATCCAAAACTCTATTACCAAACAAATCTATGCTTTCCTACATCTTTTCTTAATCCAAAGTGATCCAACTTGTTCCAATTGCTGCGATTCCTTTCTAGGTTAGATATTTCTAGCATGTTATTTACTTGCACTTTATATATTCCTGTTTTTTTTTTTCATTTATACACTTCACTCATATTCCCCCTAATTCTATGCCTTTCAAGAGTGCAGATTCAATGCTCTCAGTTTACCCTCGTGGGAAAAAATTGATACATGGGATCAACTTTGTCATTCTTCTCTGTACTTATTCCAGCGCATTTATGTCCATTCTGTAATACAATGACAAAAACAGTGCAGCATGATCTAGATGAGACGTAACCAACTATATATAGAATTGAAGAATAACCTGAGGACTCCTGTTATTTATACTTCTTGATATAAATGGAAGAGGGTAAGGTATCTAGGGATTACCAGAAAGCATACATAGTTACTTTGTATAAAGGCAAATGGGATAAAAGTGTGTGCAAAAATTATAGGGGAATAAGTCTGTTGAGTATACCTGGTAAAGTGTATGGTAGAGTAATTATTGAAAGAATTAAGAGTAAGACGGAGAGTAGGATAGCAGATGAATAAAGAAGGCTTTAGGAAAGGTAGGGGGTGTATAGACCAAGTGTTTACAGTGAAACATATAGGCGAACAGTATTTAGATAAGGGTAAAGACGCTTTTGTGGCATTTATGGAGTTGGAAAAGGCGTATGACAAGGTGGATAGGGGGGCAAAGTGGCAGATGTTGCAAATGTATGGAATAGGAGGCAGGTTACTGAAAGCAGTGAAGAGGTTCTACGAGGATAGTGAGGCTCAGGTTAGAGTATGTACGAGAGAAGATTATTTCCCAGTAAAAGTAGGATTTAGACAAGGATGTGTGATGTCACCATGGTTGTTCAATATATTTATAGATGGGGTTGTAAGAAAAGTGAATGCTCGGGTGTTGGCAAGAGGTGTGGGGTTAAAAGATAAAGAATCTAACACACGACACATATATATATATATATATATATATATATATATATATATATATATATATATATATATATATATATATATATATATATATATATATATATATATATATATATATATATATATATATATATGTCGTGCCGAATATGTAAAACTGGTCAATTAGCAAGAACTCATTTAAAAATAAGTTTTTTCTAAAATTTTCTCTTATACGTTTAAAGATATATATTTTTCATTAATATTGATGTAAAAATTTATAATCTTGCACCAAAAGAATCTTAGAAAACTTACCTAACCTTGTTATAGCAAGAACATTTTATTTTAGCCTAACCCAACTAAATATATTTATATAAGTTTACAATAATTTAGTAATAAAGAAACATAACGAAGTATATTTTTTTCGTTAGATTCAGAATGATTTTGGGGAAATTATTGCATACACAAATTTTCACTTGTCCTATATGGCAAGATGAGCGTTGCTATTGAAGCCAAGATCGTAAGTTTTACATATTCTGCACGACATATATATATATATATATATATATATATATATATATATATATATATATATATATATATATATATATATATATATATATATATATATATATATATATATATATATATATATATATATATATATATATATATATATATATATATATATGGTCAATGACATCATAAAGAGAAGCCTCGCCACAGCCCGTTGCCCAGCTCAACGGGAACCCCAAGTGCAGAGGTCTGACGGAAGTCAAAAGCGTCCTGATGGAGCCACTATGCTACCTTGGAAGGATGGAAAGCAGATTGCCTGGGACTACACATGTGCCGCCACATTGGCAGACACCTACTTGCCATACTCCGTAGTGGAAGGGGGTGGAGCTGCCAGCCACAGGGAGACTCAGAAGATCCGCAAATATGAAGACCTTCCCCCTTGCTATAACTTCATCCCAATAGGGTCGGAGACCCTTGGAGCATGGGGCAAGTGTGCTCTAAAGTTCCTAATAGAGCTGGGTGAAAAGCTCATCATAGAAACAAAGGACCACAGGGCGACCAGCTTCCTCTTTCAGAGACTCAGTGTTGCGATCCAGAGAGGAAATGCCTGCAGCATTCTGGGCACGCGGCCCACCGCCGGGGAGCTGGACGAAGTATTCGAGATGTAGCTCTGAGTTACCTATGTTGTTTTACTTTGTATCATATTTTTGTGAATGTTTTGTCAATATATTTTGTCTTTAAATAAAATATATATATATATATATAATATAGGGGGTGGTAGGAGAAAATTCTCAAACAGCTTCAGGGTGAATCTTGAGTTTTCCCTGAAGCAAGATTATTCTTTCTCTGAGGATGAGGGTCCCTATAACAGTTCTAGAGGTGGTAACTCCCTATATATATATATATATATATATATATATATATATATATATATATATATATATATATATATATATATATATATATATATATATATATATATCATATATATATATATATCCTTGGTTTTGGAACAGTTAAGACCATGTAGACCGTATTGGTCTGCTTGCGCTTCACTGCAAATACACATATATTCTGTGTGAATTGTGGCAGCAAGGCGTAGAGCCACTGCAATACGGAGGGTCTTAGGGTCGAGCCACGTTCCCATTGCCGATATGGGAACTGTTTGGAGGAAGTCTTCGGAGTGATGTGCACTCACACCCTCTAGATGGGCAGTCTCCCTATCTGATGTTGCAGCCCTGATTATGTTGGCAAGCACCTTTTCAGCGACCAGGCCATCCCAGCTTGACTGTGAGCCAGTGCTACACTATGGTTTGGTGCTGGAGCAGCAAGAGTCTCCCATTCAGTGACGGCACTTGCATAGCTAGGGTCCTGTATTCCTGCTGAGTCACTGAGGTTATCAGGAAGAATTTGTCTTATCAACTCGTTTGATGCTTTGGAAGAGGATAGGAAAGCTGGTAGAGCAATCTGGGAGGATCTGCGTACTCCTAGCCCCCAAGCCTGACCGGAAGTGAGGCTTGCAACCACTCTCCATCTTCAAGGGAAAGATTCAGTACACTCTATAGCATGGTCTTTAGGAGAGAGTCATATTCCTTGAGTTTTGGACTGGTGAAGGCTGGGGAGCATCTCAGAAAGTAGGTAAGTTTTGGGATTGACAGGCACCTGGTGAGTAGGTAGAAGGCATCATGTGTGTCATTGTCTTTCATCCTGCCTTCCATCGTCCGTAGGTCTGAGACTTTTTTTTCTAGGATCAGATTGATGGCATTGGATCCAAGAGGAGCACCAAGGAGAGTGCTATTGGCTGGATCAATGGCTCGTGCTCCTGGTAAAACGGCGCTAATATTTTGGATCATCTGTTGATTCGTAGAAACTATTTCACATTCGGTAGGGTTTAAAGAAAGGCCCAGGCGTTCTCCCATGTCTTTAATTTTACTGATGTCTTCTAGGAGAGATTCTGTTGTGCCAACTAGGGTACCATAATCCAGGAACCAGATATTGAGCTCGCTGGAAAGTGCTTCTGTGATTTCCTTGATGACCAAACAGAATAGAAAGGGGGCGAGAGGGTACCCCTGTTGCACGCCCTCACATGAGTCAATTTCATGGTCCCCAAACAATAGTTTGGAAGTCACACTATAACAGGATTCTATGAAGGGATAAAAGGAAGGGAAGTTTCTATAAACTGCTTGGAGAGCAGCATCCCTTCTGACTGAGATGACATGTTTTTGATATATACTCGTGGTGCGTGGGCAGCTGCTTCACAGCCCTGTTGAACGCCGAAACCGAGCTGAGTTGGTTTCAGCATTGCAGCAGCCTCTTGACTCACCCCTCTTACTGCAGCCTTGGCGACTAGGCGCCGAAGGATGTTACCCACTGCAATGGGCCTGATTTCGCCATTCTTTTTCCGGAGGGCACACAATGAGGCACCAAAGAAAAGGGATCTGATGGCCTCTGGGACACTGCCAGCCAGGCACAGGTTGGAAAATTTGGTGAGTTCAGACAGCAGCCTCTCAGAAACCTCACCAAGTGCTGGATTGAGTATTTGTTTTAAGTGTTGAGGCCTTAAACCGGTGAAACCTCCTGCTGAGCCCTGTGGAAATGACAGCAGCTTTATACACATCAGCATCCTGTAAAGTTAGATGTTCTTCGCCTGCTGCAATGTCAGGGAGGTCAATGTTGGTACTGGTAGCCCTGGGTGGATGTTTGTCCTTCAGAGCTTGAGCCGTGCTGGCGTCCTTGGGAGCAATGGTATCCTCACTGGTTATAAGCCTCAGAGCTCCAATAGTATTACCCTCTTCTTTTTTACTGCTAATTTGGGCTCTGATTTTTGAGGAGTCGGGTGTCCTGTTGTTGGCATTTACCCGGTTGGTGTTGACATATATATATATATATATATATATAGATATATATATATATATATATATATATATATATATATATATATATATATATATATATATATATATATATATATATATATATATATATATATATATATATATATATATATATATATATATATATATATATATATATATATATATATATATATATATATATATATATATATATATATACTATCAATTGATATTACTTACTAAAATTAATAATTATCATTTTTACTATAATTTCAATTTACTCTTAACATTTTTGACATTTAATAACCATTACTTGTCTAATTACCTTTACCTGTTTTAATACCACATTTACTATCTTAGAGTACTCTTAATTACCTTGTACTGCCATATAACCTCTAGTATAACTACCAGTGCAATATTGAATGAAATAAACATTACTTTTTCACTTTTTTGTAATCATTATTACTTACTAAAATTTTATTAAACACCATATTTACTACCAGTCAATTTTACTTTTGTACATTAAACATTATTTTATACTTCCCATAACATTTTGTTGCCAAATTTTCAAGTTTGTATATTCAACTCCAACCTTTATATTATCCTTTGTACCTGTGTACCTGTCTACCATCTTACTATCATATTATAACCAAGACATTACCCTTGTTATTTTTTACTATTATTCTTTTGGTACTTTAATTGTGAATTATATTTTGTCAATTTAAATCTAGTTATACTCCTGATCTTGTCAACAACCTATACCAGACTCTAGTGCAATTGCAAGTACCATTTCAATTTGTATTTTTATATTATAAGTTTATATTATAATTCCTACTCTAAGATTGTTTTCATATCTTAGTGACTATATTGTGTGTGCAATTAGTGTATATTTCAATTATATTATTGTTCAAGGCCCTTAACTATCTTTTGCTAACTAGTACCAACTACCTCATATATTTTTTTTTCTACTTTTTTTTATTCTTTTGCTACCTTAACTTGTATATTTTATCTTGTCAATTTAAATCTAGTTATACTCTAATTCTTGTAAACAACTTATATAACACCTTAGTGCAATTACAATTGAGAGTCTTGTGCCTTTTTTATATTATTAGATTAAACTCAGTTGTACTATAGTCAATACCAAATTCATTATATTAGACCATATTGCAATTACTAGTGAGAGACTGGTGCTATTTTTAATTTGTATTGTTATATTATTAGATTAAATCTAGTTGTACTATAGCTCATTCTAGCTCAAAACATAGACTCCACAAAAGTCATTATATTAGACCTTAGTGCAATTATTTGATTACCACTTTATTGTTCACCACAACTTATATTAGTCCCTTTTATATTATAATTTTATATTATAATTCTAACTTTAAAGAATTACCTTTAAAGTACTACCTACTATCATATTCCCAAGCTCCATTATTTGATCATCACTTTATTTGTTCACCACAAATTATTTTAGTCCCTTTTATATTGTCTCCTTTATTTTAGCTTTAAAAAACTACCTTAGCTCATTATTTTTACATTTGTTAAATAATTCAGGTGCTATTTTTTTTTAGCTTTAGAATATTTACTTTATTTTTTACTTAATTCTAACTATAGATTCACTACAAATCTTATGATTACAAGCATTGATCCTGATACCAACCTCTTATTTAATGACTTAAATGATTCAAACAGTTACTGTAATTACTACACAGCAGAACAATCAAAGGCACTTCTCAGAGCCAACAACAACATAACTATCTTTAACTACAATATCAGATCTTTAAGCAAGCATTACGATGACCTCCTAGCATTACTAAATTCCTTGCATGCCAATATGTCCATCATTACACTAACTGAAACCTGGCTAAAGCCTGATACTACAGATGTCTATGCCATTCCTGGTTACACAGCCATACACAACTGTAGGCCAGACCAACAAGGGGGTGGCACTGCTATATACTACTCAGACCAACTAGAATGTATCACTAATACTTGCACAAGGGATGAACATGGGGAATATATAATAGCTAAATTCAAATCCAAATACCTACAAAAACCTCTCACAGTGATAAACATCTACAGAGTTCCACAATCAAACATTAGCCAATTTAGTCAAAACCTAGGAAGTATGATAACTGATGCACGCATGAACAAAGATCACTTACTACTCTCAGGTGACTTCAATATAAATCTCCTGCAAGACCAGGACCCACACGTTACTGAATTCACAAACACAATGAGTAACTGCATGTTGCTACCAACAGTAACAAAACCTACAAGAGTTACAGAGACTAGTGTTTCCCTACTTGACCACATCTGGACCAACACCATATCCCCTTTAAAATCAGGCATAATTACAGATAATACCACAGACCACTACCCTACTTTCCTCATAACAACTCTTGGTAAAATACCCCAAGACACTACTAAAGTCACCTTCAGACTTCACAATGAGGCAGCCATTAATAACTTCACAACAGCAGTAACAAACATTGACTGGCACACTGAGCTAGAAATCTATACAGATATTGACGAATGTTTTAATAATTTTCTAAAAAAGACCCAATACCTTTATAACAAGCACTGCCCTAAAAAAACTAAACAGATGACAGCTAAGAGACTGAACAGTCCCTGGCTAACACCCAGCATTCTCAAATCCATAAATACAAAACACCGATATGAAAAACAGTACAGAATGGGTCACATAACCAGAGACCAAACAAAACGTTACTCGTCAATCCTAACCAGCCTGATAAGAAGGGCAAAAAAATTGTATTATGAGAACAGATTATCCAACTTACGAGGTGATATAAAAAAGACCTGGAAGACCCTATCAGAAATTCTGGGAACAAAAAAGATATCACGACATAGCGAAATAAAATTAGCAAAATCAGATGAACCCCAACTCCCACCAACAGAAACAGCAAACAGACTCAATGATTTCTTCTCCACTATAGGTCAAAACCTTGCCAATAAAATCCCAAGCTCAGATACCCCACCAAATGACTACCTCACTGGCAACTACCCGAACACACTGTTCCTAGCTCCGACTAACCCATACGAAGTCTCCCTTATTATCAACGCACTGAAAAACAAGGCAGGAGATTTAAATACCTTACCACCCTTTATATACAAAAAAGCGTCACAAGTACTATCACCAATCATTGCAACACTCTTTAACAAATCCATTGAATCCTCCACCTTCCCTACAGTTCTCAAAATAGCAAGGGTCACCCCGATCCATAAAGGAGGAGACCAAACAGAGTTGAATAACTATAGGCCAATATCCAATTTACACCCTCTCTCAAAAATCTTCGAAAAATTAATTCATAAACGAATCTACTCCTACCTCATCTCCCAAAACATTCTCAACCCCTGCCAATTTGGATTCAGGCCTAATAAAAATACTAATGATGCTATTATACACATGCTAGAACATATATACACTGCAATAGAGAAAAAAGAAGTCCCACTGGGGATCTTCATTGACTTACGTAAAGCTTTTGATACAGTTGACCATGACTTGCTCCACGTAAAATTGTCACACTATGGTATTAGAGGGCACTCCCTCAACTACCTCAAGTCTTACCTCAGCAACAGAAGCCAATATGTGTACGCAAATGGGGCAAGCTCTTCCGCACAACCAATTACAGTTGGTGTCCCACAGGGAAGTGTCCTTGGCCCTCTTCTCTTTCTCCTATACATAAATGACCTACCAAATGCTTCGCAATTACTCAAACCCACACTTTTTGCAGATGACACTACATACGTCTTCTCTCACCCGAGCCCAGTCACGCTAGCCAATACTGTAAACACCGAATTACAGAAAATATCTACCTGGATGAGGACTAACAAACTTACACTAAACATTGACAAAACCTACTTCATTCAGTTTGGTAACAGAGCTACAGATGTACCTCTTAACATAACAATAAACGGATCACCTATCACAAAGCTAACAGAGGGAAAATTCTTAGGAATCCACCTTGATAATAGACTCAAATTTCATACACATATACAACAAATTTCTAAGAAAATTTCCAAGACTGTAGGCATACTATCGAAGATACGGTACTATGTTCCACAGTCAGCCCTCCTGGCCCTTTATCACTCTCTTATTTACCCCTATCTCACCTATGGAATTTGTGCATGGGGCTCAACAACAATTAACCATCTCAGACCACTAATTACCCAACAAAAGGCTGCAGTTAGAATGATAACAAATTCTCACTACAGGCAACACACTCCACCAATATTCAAAACACTCAACCTACTCACCATACAAAACATCCATACTTATTATTGCACCTATTACATACATAGAACACTTAACTCTGATATTAACCCTCCCCTCAAACATCTCCTTGCCAACCTCAACAGAACACATGACCATAACACAAGGCACAGATCACTCTTTGATGTTCCTCGTGTCCATCTCACGCTATGCAAAAACTCAATGCACATAAAAGGCCCTAAAATCTGGAATTCATTACCTGTAAATATAAAAGAAACACTACCTGTTTATAAATTCAAGTCTCTTCTCAAAGATCACTTACTCACTCAAAACCAAATAAATACTGAATAACTGAACCTTATAAATTGTATATCCTATATGTTACTCACAATTATATCACACAAATGTTAAACCTAGGACCCAATCTAACTTTATTATTTTTTTAAATACACTACCTAACAGAATACTCCATTCGACTGAATGTACAGCAATGCATGCAACCATATGACCTGTCTTTGTAATACTCATTTGTGCTTTATAGTTATCTGTTTACAATAATGTTTTATCACTGATTTCATCATTGCTTAGTTAATCTTAAGTTAATTTTAAGCCAGCCCGTAATGCTATGCATATAAGTGGCTTTGGCATGCTGCTCTTACCTGTATTTTTTGTACCTCTGTATGTATGCTTAAATTACTAAATAAATAAATAAATAAATATATATATATATATATATATATATATATATATATATATATATATATATATATATATATATATATATATATATATATAACTCACGTCATCACAGCTGACAGTTCTGAATGTATTGGATCCAGGGAGATAATGTTTCTGTGTAGTTGGTGTGTTTGTCTGTGCTCACCTATATGTACTTCCCTGAATGTGGCTGTAGCGGTTGACTCTTAGCTCCTGGTCCCGGTTCTCAACCTGCCACTTGCCAGATTTGCTCTGTCATATCCTCGCAGGCCTTATCGTCTTTGTAAAAGTTTATTTCTCTTCCTGGTCATCCTGAGATGGAAGAAATAATTCCTAACAATTCTGTGGCTCTTCTGTGTCTAACTTCTTGCTGTGCCCCAGAGTACCTGTTTACAGACTCTCAAATGGCCCCTTTCTGGCTGCCCTATTAATTCCTCCCAGTATTTTATACGTTGTTATCATGTTTTCCCTGGGTCATCTGCCCTGCATTGCCGCTACATCAGATTCTATTCTTTTAGCTTCTCATAACTTACCTCAGGAACATGCCTCAGTGCACTTATCTACACTTATCCAGTCTCTTACCTTGCTTTATTAAGTGTGGGTTCCACGCGGGTTCTGCATACTCCAAGATGGGCTTGATATGTTGTAAAGGGTCCTAAATGAATCTTTAAGACGAGAATTAATTTGCAGATATTATGCGGTTGATTTGCACCTCTTACGATATATAAAGCACTATGCTCGACCCGTTGGACTCTCTCTTTGACCGAGGTCTGCAGCATCTGTCTGCAGAGTCTATACTCCGTGTCTGGGGATAAATTCAAGCATCCACTTATCTGACCAATCTTGTTGTTTGTCCTGATTCATTTATAGCCATCCTTTTCCTCATTTAGGTATATTCTTCTCATTATTTTTACATCATCAGTACACAGAGATATTCCAGATGGGATCGAGTGAGATATGTCATTCACATAATCCAGAAGCAGTATTGGTCCTATTACCGATAAATGCAGTACCCTGCTTGTTATCTTTCCTTATTTTTACATCTCTTCCTAGACAATTGCTTTTTTCGTACCTTAAGGTACTCTTTGTTTCCTTGGAGGATGTGCCTTGTTGCAGTCCAAGAAAATCCACTCGTCTATCTTCTGTCTCATCTGTTACTTGTCAGAGAATTCCAGCAGGCTGGAATGAGATTTGACCTCTCTGTACCCGTACTGGTTATTATTTAGGAATTCACTACTTTCCAATTGCCTCTTTCACTCTCCTGATTATCTTCTCCATTAACTTGCATGATATGAATGTCTGTGTAACTGATCTGTTCAACGCTTTCTTTATATTTCCATTCTTCAAAATAGTGATTACATTTATTGTGATCCAGATCTCTGGCAACTGGCCCATGTCTATTGACGTCTTGTAGATCTTCGCTAACTGTTCAAGCAGTGTTTCTATTTCCTGTGATGGAATCTAAGGTGAGATTTTTGAAGTATCTGTTGCAGTAAAAACAATTATATTACCTCTTCCTTTGTTGTATCTGTGGTGTCCGGTACCTGTCAATGAAACTATTTCCCTATGAATTCTGGTATTGCTCCTCGTTCCACTGATAATACCTCTTTACATTGTTCAATATTTTTCAAATTTCCTTGTCTTTTATCGTGAGTTCTCCTTCATCAATCGAATTACCTAATGTTTTACAGTTGTCTTTCTTTTGATGTGGCTGAGAAGCAGTTTTGAATCAGACTAGCCCTCTGTGGCTACGTCATTCTAATCAGCTTCCATCCTCGCCCTTGTATATTTTTTTCTGAGTAGTCTGCTTACCTCTTTGTTCTCGAATACTCTTCACTTTCTGTAGTTTTTCCACGCTATCTGTTTTTCTTTTTTTCTCCTCTCTGTGTGTCAAGTTGTACATCATGTTATCTTTGTCTTTGCTCTTACCGCTTCTTCTCCCTGGCACGAAGTTCTCTGCCTTCCAACACCTCCAAGTTAGGAACTGCATCATTACTTCTGCTACAAGTTGGGTATTCCATCATCACTTCCACAAGTTGGGTATTCCATCATCACTTCTGCTACATGTTAGGTATTCCATCATCATTGCTGATGATGGTTCCCTGTCCCACTGTACTTCATGAATTCTCTCGTCACTTTGAAGTTCTTCTAAAATGTGGCATCTTTTGCCCTGTACCTGACATTCTTCTGTCTGTATTCAGTACTACAAGTTACTCAAAGTTCAGTACTGCATTATCGCTAGCACCCAAGTGGCTCTCATTTTCTATTTCACCAATAGCAGATGTACTTGTCCGGACTTGTTGCCTCATCTTCTCTTTGCTGTATTTTTGTCTTAGCGTGCTGACTCAGAACGCTTCCATCAACTTAGCCTCGCACGTTTCTGGTCCATATGTTGGTCCTAATTCTCATAATCAAGTTCAATGTTTTAGCTCGATGTGAACTCCTTGCTGATTCTTCTATGATGATAACCATTGTGTTTTGTCTTCAAATTTCTGTCTAAGTCGTCAATTGTTAATGACGGGTTGTGTACCACTGCCATTAGTAATACGGTGGGTCCGCCAGTCTTAATCGAAACTAGTACATAGATATTTCCTCATGTGTTTTAATCACTCTCATCCCTCAAAACTCCCCAGATGTTTGGGTTTAAACCTGCTGTTCGTTCTTTCAACTTCTCACTCTTGTTTGATAATACAT
>NW_027197947.1:0-52006 GCF_038502225.1 Cherax quadricarinatus
GATGTAGTGGAAGTTTTAGCAGTAAAGGTCGAGAACCAAAACCTAGTCATTGTGGTAGTCTACAAGCCTCCGGATGCAACATCCCAGCAATTCCAGGAACAGCTGTTAAAAATTGACCTCTGTCTGGAAAACCTTCCAGCTCCTGCACCCAACATCTTGCTCCTGGGGGATTTCAACTTAAGGCACCTAAAATGGAGGAATATAGCAAATATTATTGTTGCAGTAATAACACCAGGAGGCAGCTCTGATGAAAACTCACACTCACGCGAGCTTTTAAATCTCTGCACAAAATTCAATTTAAACCAGCAAATAATAGAGCCTACTAGACTGGAGAATACACTAGACCTCATCTTCACTAACAATGATGATCTGATAAGAAATGTCACCATATCAAAAACAATATACTCAGATCACAACATAATTGAGGTTCAGTCATGTATGCGCGGAGCCCCAGACCGACATAATGAGATTAGTCACGAGGGAGCATTCACCAAATTCAACTTCAATAACAAAAACATAAAGTGGGACCAAGTAAACCAAGTCCTAACCGATATAAGCTGGGAAAATATACTAAGCAACACAGACCCCAACTTATGCCTAGAACAGATTAACTCGGTGGCACTCGATGTATGCACAAGGCTTATTCCTCTAAGAAAAAGGAGGAGTAGATGTAAAACAGAAAGAGACAGGCACTCCCTTTACAGGCGACGGAAAAGAATAACAGAGCGGCTAAAAGAGGTCAATATATCTGAAATGCGTAGGGAGACACTGGTCAGAGAAATAGCAAGCATCGAACTTAAGCTAAAAGAATCCTTTAGGAGACAAGAATCGCGGGAAGAACTAAAAGCCATAAATGAAATCGAAAGAAACCCAAAGTATTTCTTCACCTATGCCAAATCAAAATCGAGAACAACGTCCAGTATTGGGCCCCTACTTAAACAAGATGGGTCCTACACAGATGACAGCAAGGAAATGAGTGAGCTACTCAAGTCCCAATATGACTCAGTTTTTAGCAAGCCGCTAACCAGACTGAGAGTCGAAGATCAAAATGAATTTTTTATGAGAGAGCCACAAAATTTGATTAACACATGCCTATCTGATGTTATCCTGACGCCAAATGACTTCGAACAGGCGATAAATGACATGCCCATGCACTCTGCCAAAGGGCCAGACTCATGGAACTCTGTGTTCATTAAGAACTGCAAGAAGCCCCTATCACGAGCCTTTTCCATCCTATGGAGAGGGAGCATGGACACGGGGGTCGTCCCACAGTTACTAAAACCAACAGACATAGCCCCACTCCACAAAGGGGGCAGTAAAGCAACAGCAAAGAACTACAGACCAATAGCACTAACATCCCATATCATAAAAATCTTTGAAAGGGTCCTAAGAAGCAAGATCACCACCCATCTAGAAACCCATCAGTTACACAACCCAGGGCAACATGGGTTTAGAACAGGTCGCTCCTGTCTGTCTCAACTATTGGATCACTACGACAAGGTCCTAAATGCACTAGAAGACAAAAAGAATGCAGATGTAATATATACAGACTTTGCAAAAGCCTTCGACAAGTGTGACCATGGCGTAATAGTGCACAAAATGCGTGCTAAAGGAATAACAGGAAAAGTCGGTCGATGGATCTATAATTTCCTCACTAACAGAACACAGAGAGTAGTCGTCAACAGAGTAAAGTCCGAGGCAGCTACGGTGAAAAGCTCTGTTCCACAAGGCACAGTACTCGCTCCCATCTTGTTCCTCATCCTCATATCCGACATAGACAAGGATGTCAGCCACAGCACCGTGTCTTCCTTTGCAGATGACACCCGAATCTGCATGACAGTGTCTTCCATTACAGACACTGCAAAGCTCCAGGCGGACATCAACCAAATCTTTCAGTGGGCTGCAGAAAACAATATGAAGTTCAACGATGAGAAATTTCAATTACTCAGATATGGTAAACATGAGGAAATTAAATCTTCATCAGAGTACAAAACAAATTCTGGCCACAAAATAGAGCGAAACACCAACGTCAAAGACCTGGGAGTGATCATGTCGGAGGATCTCACCTTCAAGGACCATAACATTGTATCAATCGCATCTGCTAGAAAAATGACAGGATGGATAATGAGAACCTTCAAAACTAGGGAGGCCAAGCCCATGATGACACTCTTCAGGGCACTTGTTCTATCTAGGCTGGAATATTGCTGCACACTAACAGCACCTTTCAAGGCAGGTGAAATTGCCGACCTAGAAAATGTACAGAGAACTTTCACGGCGCGCATAACGGAGATAAAACACCTCAATTATTGGGAGCGCTTGAGGTTTCTAAACCTGTATTCCCTGGAACGCAGGAGGGAGAGATACATGATTATATACACCTGGAAAATCCTAGAGGGACTAGTACCGAACTTGCACACGAAAATCACTCACTACGAAAGCAAAAGACTTGGCAGACGATGCTCCATCCCCCCAATGAAAAGCAGGGGTGTCACTAGCACGTTAAGGGACCATACAATAAGTGTCAGGGGCCCGAGACTGTTCAACTGCCTCCCAGCACACATAAGGGGGATTACCAACAGACCCCTGGCAGTCTTCAAGCTGGTACTGGACAAGCACCTAAAGTCAGTTCCGGATCAGCCGGGCTGTGGCTCGTACGTTGGTTTGCGTGCAGCCAGCAGCAACAGCCTGGTTGATCAGGCTCTGATCCACCAGGAGGCCTGGTCACAGACCGGGCCGCGGGGGCGTTGACCCCCGGAACTATCTCCAGGTAAACTCCAGGTAATGGTCAAGTTTGTGGAGTAGGATGCCGTGGTCTACTGTGTCAAAAGCTTTTCTTAGGTCAATAAAAATTCCTAGTGGATATTCCTTATTTTCCAATGCTGCGTAAATCAGATCTAGCATTTTTATGATTGCATCATTAGTGTTTTTATTTTTCCTGAATCCAAATTGGCAGGGGTTGAGTATGTTTTGTGCTGTTATAAATGAATATAGTCTCCTGTGCACGAGTTTCTCAAAGATTTTGGATAGCAATGGTAAGTTTGATATTGGCCTATAGTTGTTTAAATCTGTAGGGTCACCACCTTTATGTATTGGTGTAACCCTTGCCGTCTTGAGTAGTTTCGGGAAGGTGCTAGTTTCTAGTGACTTGTTAAAAAGTAATGAGATAGCATGCGAGAGGACATGGGCCGCTCTCTTGTACAATAATGGTGGGACATGAGACAGATTCCCTGAGTTATTTTTAAGTGACTTTATAATCTCGGTGACTTCCATGGGCTTAGTTGGAGCAAGATAGAAGGAATTTGGGAAATTACCATCTAGGTAGTCCCCGGCATGGGCATTGGTGCATGGGATTTTATTGGCGAGATTAGAACCTATGGTTGAGAAGAAGTCGTTTATCTTGTTAGCTGTGTCAGTGGGATGCAGTGGAGTTTCATTAGGTTTAGTTAGGGCAATATTCTTGTTTTTTTTCAGTTTGTGGGTCCCTAGAATCTGAGAGAGTGTTTTCCAGGTCTTTTTTATATCTCCTCTTGTGTCAGTGAATCTACTGGAGTAGTATAGTTGTTTGGCTTTCTTAATTACTTTGTGAGAGCTGATGAATAGTGTTTAAGAATATCTTTGTGTATTAAGCCCTGTCTATATTGCTTTTCATATTGGTGCTTCTTGTCAATGGATTTCAGAATGGTGCTGGTTAGCCATGGGCAACCAAGCCGTTTGTTTGTGATCTGTTTCGTTTTTATAGGACAATGTTTGTTGTATAGTCTAAGTAATTTGTTAAGAAAAATGTCTGTCCAGTCATCAATACCATTGGCCTTGGAGAATTCTGTAGGCCAGTCAACAGTCTCTAGGTCAGCTGTGAACTTCCTTATTGAGGCCTCATCATGGAGTCTAAATGAAACTTTGTTGTATTCAAGTGGTGGTTTACTAATGTTTGTCAAGAGGAAGGTAGGGTAGTGGTCTGTAGTGCTATCTGTGATTATCCCTGATTTAAGGGGGACTAGTATATTGGTCCATATGTGGTCTATTATGGTTGCACTTGTTTCAGTGAGCCTGGTTGGTTTAGTTATTGTTGGTATGAGAAGTGTGTTGTTCATATTGTTGATGAAATCAGTTACAGGCTGATCATCTAGTAGGCCAAGGTTGATGTTGAAGTCTCCAGCTAAGAGAAGGTGGTGCTTATTCATTTGTCTGTTTGTTATTAATGCCTTTAGTTTCTCACTGAAATTTGGGATGTTTGTGTGGGGTATCCGGTAAATGGCACCGATTGTAATAGGCGTCTTAAGTTTTTTACAGTAAAATTAGCAAAAATGTATTCTCCATATTCATCACTAAAGCAAGTGGTGCTAATACAAGATAATTGGTTAGAGTAATAGATTGCAATACCACCCCCAACTTGGTATGGTCTGCAGTTGTGGATTGCTGTGTATCCTGGTAGAGGGTAGATATCTATTGTGTCCTGCTTAATCCAGGTCTCAGTAAGAATAATGCAGGAGAAGGGTGTCTTTAGTGATTCAAGGAGTGCCAGGAGGTGATCATAGTGTTTGCTTAAGGACCTAATGTTGTAGTTAAGTACTGATAGACTTTTATCATTGTTTAGGATAGTGCTGGCTTGTGATGCTGTGTAGTAAAGGCAGTTACTTTCCAATAGGTTTTGATTGTGTGTCAGATTATGGAGGTTTAGATCAGGGTCAACGTGATCAATCATCTTCTAGGTTTAAATTATGGTTATTTATATCCTGAGTTGTGGGTTGAGTTTTAGTACTGATATCTGTAGTGGTGGGAAGTTTGGACAAGTGTATAGCTATAGCATTTTGGTCATGTAGAGTCTAGTCACTAATACATATAATGAAGTTGATGTTGTCTATGTGTTGTGCTGGAATGAGCTAAAGTACAACTAGGTATAAACTAATAATATAAAAATACAATTTAAAAATAGCACAAGACTCTCACTTGTAATTGCACTAAGGTCTAATGTAATGACTTTGGTATAGTCTATGTATTGAGCTAGAATGAGCTATAGTACAACTAGGTTTAATCTAATAATATAAAAATACAAATTAAAAATAGCACCAGACTCTCACTAGTAATTGCACTATGGTCTAATATAATGAATTTGGTATTGACTATGTATTGAGCTAGAATGAGCTATAGTACAACTGAGTTTAATCTAATGATATAAAAAAGGCACAAGACTCTCAATTGTAATTGCACTAAGGTGTTATATAAGTTGTTTACAAGAATTAGAGTATAACTAGATTTAAATTGACAAGATAAAATATACAAGTTAAGGTAGCAAAATAATAAAAAAAAGTAGAAAAAAAAATATGAATCAGTTACAATTAAACTGTCAATCTTAGATACATAGATGCAGTTCAGTGCAAGGAGTATGGCAAACAGTTCTGTCTGAAGGGTAGAGGCTCAATTATTGATGCGTGCTCCAATTTCTTTAAGAGAGCCATCACTCTGTACGACAACAGCAGCACTACCAGCTGCACCAGTGGATTGGTGAACAGAACCATCAGCGTAAATAATTTGCGAGAGTGTGTGCTGTGTGACTAAGTTATCAATACAGCTCAAGGCCTCATGTTTGGCTTCAAGGCGAAGTTTTGGTTGTGATTTAAGAAGTAGTTTGGGGGGAAATGGAGGAATGGTAGTTTGGAATGGGGTAATATCCCATGGAGCGGAGAAGTGCCGCTGTTGCCTTACTTGACATAGATCATGTATCTGACTCATGCGGAGGTCGATTCCAGTTTTTTCGATCCATCTGGAGGAGTGTTCACCAGTGCTGAGGAAAGTTTGGAGGGATTCTGCGCAGGGGTTTGAATGGGCTTGCCTGAGCATATTAACCCCAATTAGGATATTTCTTTCAGTAACACGATCTCTGGTGCTTGGAATATCAAGTTCTTTTTGCATATTTAAAATTTTGGCAGTGTGAGGGCATCCTAAAATGATCCTCATTGCTTCGTCCTGCAGTTTTTCCAGCCCTCCAAGCTTCCAGTCAGACACAAGAGCAAGTAGTGGCGCAGCATAATCAACCAATGATCTAATATTAGCAAGATACATCATTTTCACAATTTTAACATTAACACCATACCTGGGGTGAAACCCAGCCACAACTCTAAGTGCTCTTAGTCTTTCTTTGTATTGGCGACAAAGTCTTGTTACAACAGGTCCAAGTAGTGGAACCTCAAAGCCTAGATACCTGTATCTGCTTACATATTCTAGAAGAGACCCATCATGCAAATGGATCTGACGAACTGTGCCTCTCTGTCGAGGAGGGCGACTATTGAGCATCTTTGTTTTATCAGTAGAAATTATCAACCCCAGGTCCTGACACGAGGCTAGTACATGATTAAGAATGTTTTGGGTGTTGGAGAATCCGGTGATGTGAATCATTATATCATCAGCAAAACTAATCATATAATGATGGGGCTGACTAGGCATAGCATTAAGTAATGCATTAATTAGAATATTGAACAGTGTGGGACTGAGCACACGTCCCTGTGGGGTTCCTAATTCAAAGTCTTTAGTTACACTTCTATGTCCCTGGAACAACGATTTTCTGTTGGACAGGTAGCCTTTAATCCAGCGGAGAAGCCATCCTCCAACATCCATTCTGGCAAGTTCGCTAATGATTACATGTCGGTTGGCTACATCGAAAGCGGATTTAAGGTCAAGGAAGGTAGTGTATGAGCTGTCAGTGTGCAGGGTGAGAAAGGTGGCTATGCAATGATGCAGGCTCCTTCCATGCATGAAACCATGTAACCGGGGAGACAAAAATTGTTTGATTCTGTACATGAGACGATTAAGAATCATTCTCTCAAATGTTTTACACAAGCAGCTAGTAAGAGATATTGGGCGAAATGCATTTTGTTGATTGGGCTTAGGAATTGGAATGATGAGGCTGTTGGTCCAAGATTGAGGGAGCTCCCCAGTTACATAGCTCATGTTATATAATTCAAGTAATGGATTACCTGGTACTCGACACAGCAATCTGAGTATGTTGTAAGTAATACCATCCTCACCAGGCGACGTGGAGTTGCTCTTAGTTAGTGCTGCATCAAGTTCATAATTAGTGAATGGAATGTTGCAGTCATCTTCTTTGCTGAGCATAAAGCAAACAAGTCTCTCCCTTGTATCATATTTGTCATTTAATTTTTCCTCTGTGGTACTGGGAAGATTGTCATAGCTAGATGTAGCAGCCCAAGCACTGACTAACTCATTCGCCTTATGTAAGGGATGAGGGTGCACGATCTGCCCAGTTCTGTTACCCTTAATTCTATTTATGTCCCTCCATGCCCGGCTAAGTGTGGTGTGAGCATTAAGACCGTTGACAAATTTTTCCCAGTCTGCCGCAGCTCTGTCATACGCTCTCTGGCAGCAGCAAGGACAGTTTGGAAGAGCCTCAGCATTCCAGGGGTACGATGTTTTCTATAGGCTAGGCCTAGTCTGCGAGCAGTACGTTTCAGTGTACGAAGTTTAGAATCATTGTAATAAGTATGGTTTTTGAAGGAGGTATGATTATTATGGAAGTTTGTTGGGTTTAGAGTAGCAGGAGGTTTCAGAGGCGGCTCTAAGTAGTTCTGAATACTGCTCACAAGATCATTGTTAAAGGTCTCTACAGAGGAACACTCATAGGAGTTACACCAGTCAGTCACATTTGCAACAAGGTCATCATGCTGATCAGTGGGAACATTAAAACGTTTCCGTTTGAATATCCCACCAAGAAGGATTGTATTACCAATATCTAGTGAGGTTAGCCTAGGGAAATGATCAGACGCTATATCTGTTACAATGGAAGACTCACAGCTGGCAGAAGTAATGTTTAAGCCAAGACACAGATAAAGGACGCCTCCATAGATATGTGTGGGTTCAAGGTCACCTACAATTTGCACATTATCATGACTGTGACAACAGTTGATTGCCATTACGATTACCAAACTGTGAGTTTCCAATGCTTTTGTGTCTCGCATTGTAATCGCCAATAATAAGAGTAGGTTCAGAATGAGCACAAGTTGGGAGCTCCAAGTAATTAAACTTATCAGCAGGAGCATACAAGTTAAATATGTTGAGAGCAGAGTTCCCTATATAAATCCTAACACCGTGATATTGTAGCCCCTCTGTTTTCTTGTGTGCAAGAAGTTGATGGGGAAGTGATTTTTTAATATATAGAACACAAGAGTTAGTAGATTTGAGGTTATATGCAACAAATGATGGTAATTTAGGGGGTTGGGATTTTTCAGGGACTCTGCACTCTTGTAGACACACAACATCAATGGGTTCAGTGGTTACTTTTTGATGAAGGTCAGGAAGTCTTTTTCTAAGTGATGCAATATTCCAGCTTAATATAGAAAGTTTATACGAGTTTTGATCCATTATAGTAGTCCTGGGATCTTGTTGAGTTTCTCAACATAATGAAAAAATTGTTCATATAAATAGCAGACCTTATCAATGTCAACAGTGCTACCCTTGTCCATGAGTTTTGTAAGTGCACTTCCAGTCGTAAGGCCTCGTGGGAGTCTTTGTTTACACAGAGCACGACGCTGTTAATGTGTGAATGTATGATAGGTGACACCACTACTCACATTCCCTCCTCCACTAACATTACACGCAACACTATAACTGTCATCACCAACACCACTACCAACATTGTGTTCATTACATTTATCAACAGTATTGCATTTAACATTAATGTCAAAGTGGTTAACCTCATCACACTCTTCACCACCACTTATATTACGGTCATCACTATTACTAACATCATAGACACCATTGCCTTCATCATGATGCTCACTATATTTATCAACACAAGTAATGTATTCGTCATTACTGTAATTAAGAACACCACCACTACCACCATCACCTTGTTCAGCAGCCTTACACTTGCTTTCACAAATTGTGACAATCTTGTTATTGGTACACTCTACACATCTTTCCTTGTGTTGCTCAAGTTGTTGTTTCAGGAGAAATTGTTGTGTTTCCAGTACCTTTATGCGCGACATCAGGTTGTATACCACAGGAGCAAGACTTGGAACATCTGGAGACGTGAAGTCCCGGTCAGCTGAGCTCCTTGGCTGACTGTCAGCTGACTCAGCTAGGCTGGTATTGATAGCAGACGTGATGGAGGTCTGTTGACGTGCTCCCCAGGTGAGGTGCTCAACCCCATTGTCTGAGGGCAGGCATGAGCCAGTATTCAGACTCGAGGTACCTGGTAGTCCTGGGGGGTCATAATGAGGGGTACAGGGTGAGGTGCGGTTGGCTGCGATGTGGGCAGCTCTCACACTGCAGTCAGCATGAGCTGCTGTGACTCCTGAGGTCTGACAATTGATACATTGTTTAGCAACAGTCTGTTGCTGTTTGATCATATAACACCGTTCAGAAGGATGAGCATTGGCACACACTGCACACCAGTGTGACTTAGATGGGGATTTCCTGGCGATGTGGCCCCAGCGTTGATACTTATAACATCGACGTTGAGGAGGTCTGTGCAATGCAATGTTATAGCGTCTGTTGAGGGCTCCACGGGAGTGAATATAGCGTGGCAGAGTCTCCTGGCCAGTCCACTCAGCTAATATCAGACCGTTGGAAAGTCGACGAGGGCTTGCAACTTGCTCTGACGCCAGATTTTGAGGATTCAAGTGCTTGTTGACGCTTTAGATGACAATAAGCACGTTAGGTGCCCTTGGTGGGGCAGCTTGGAGTTTGATGTTGGCATATTCGTGAGTGAGAAGTTTGTCTATAAATGCTGAATCATTAGGCACAAAGACGTAGTTATCCTCATCGTGGACAAACTTGATCGTTTTCTCATGATTGTCTACACTAGCTTCGAAAAACCAGTTACACTTGGTCTCTTGATCAGTGTTGTTAGGGAAATCTAACCTGACAGCTTTGGGAGGGTGTGCGCCCACTGTATTGCTTTCAGCAAGCTTTCTCTGGAAGCCTCGTTCTTTTTTCCGAGCCTGTTTACTAAAATATGTTTCAAATCTGCCTTCACCATCATCTATGTCAACACCATCAGCTATACTCATAGCTGACAGGAGTTTCACACTGGCGATGGGCTAAAGGATACCGGTGAATAGAAGGGACGAGGAAGGGATATTCACCTCGCTAGACACAGGCAATATGGGTGTTTTGGCCTGCGGGTCACAGTGCGATTTTCAAGGTCATTCACGGGGCCACAGTAGTCTCGAGAGTTACCAATACTGCACTACTCTTTAATTACTCCAAACCCGCAGCACTTAACACAGCTAGCACAAGTGTCTTGGAATGACAGACAAATTTTCACTCTGTGGACAAACAAATCAGCACAAACTTACTATGTTTATAGATGAACCTCTGACATGTTACAGTTAAAAAGCCGTCTCCAAAGGAGTTACCAGGTACTGGGATGCTCGTTAAATTGTTCTTAACCACTCTTGTTTTGTTCCATTTATGCAGCATTCCTCCCAGAAACACTCAGTGCATAGAAGAATAGCAGGTACATCTTCCTCAGTTAGAGATATAACACATTTTGTACAAGTGGCACAGTCTGATTCATCTGGCAGGCCTCAGTCAGGTCTGGATCACCAACTCACGCAGGATGGGAGATTCGTCCGTATTTCTCAGGGAGGCAGAGGCGACTAGCTGTGCGGAACTCAGATATTCGAGTACCAAAGGAGCAGCAAAATACGCCTCTATACTGCCCGTTGATAGAGGCGAACGGCTGAGTTTAAATGCAAGGAAGAGGGGTAGCTGATGAGGGGCAGCAGAGGCATCAAACGGAACACTATTTCCAGTGTTACACTAAGTATATCACGAGTCACAGCCCACACATAAGAGTTCTCACAATACTGCAGCTGCGATCCAACGGCGATCCGGCGGCGGCGGCGGCAGCGGCAGCAACCGTATCCTACCAGCTCTTCTTTCTCAAAAAAAACATCGCTCATCAAAACTTGTGATGGCCTAAGTGAAAGTTCAACTATATGAACCCACGTAGACCACAACATGACCCAAGAATACTAAGAATGTAACCCAAATCTTGACAAAATTAGAAGATCTAAGGAAGACAGCCCTGCTAACCCAAACACTGCCTCCGCTGCCAGACAACCACTTAACCCAAGCTCCGAGAAAACAAGCCTTCTCCTCCATTGCTACACAGTATCTACTTCAGTGATACTATGAAAGGATATCGCAGAAGAAACAACACCAGTAATAATAGAATGACAGCAAGGACCCTAGAACTCAACTTGTCTACCCAGCAGGACGCCAGTGTATCATCAACCCCCCTCACCACTGCCACCCAGGGAACAACAACAACAACAACAAACATGGCTGACTCCCCCTCCAACTCCACTCCCTTCAAAGGATTCACCCATGATAACTCAGGTATGATTATTCCTGACAATATCAAGGACTACATCGTTGCTCTAGAAAATGAAATCAAAGATATCAAAGCAACACTCGAGCGACGAGAATCCAAGATAACCAACCTCGAGAACAAGATCCAAATCCTTGAAGAGAAGATTACATCGGGAAGTGTTGACACAGAAAATACTCTAAAAGCAGCTATAGCCAGTCACACTGAGCAAATAACAACAATAAATATGAAGGTTGAAGAAGCAATCAAGGACTGGAATCAGAACATGCACACTCGACTAAATGAATACCTTGATTTCCAAGACGACAAAACTGAACAAGATAAGTTGTCAGATGCAGTTATAATAAACAGTCCACACATTCCTAGTGACATAACACAAGCACAGTGCAAAGAAACTGCTATCAGGATAATACAGAACCACGTCCAAGTCATCGTGCAAAACAATGAAATCAAAGAAACACGTTTGCTAGGAAAACCAGGAAGTAAACACAGTATAATGATCCGACTTCATTCATACGATAAAAGAAAGGACCTAATTAAATCAGCAATTACAATGAAAAATGGAGTGTACATAAATGAGTGTCTAACAAAAAAACGTCAAAACCTTCTGTTCAGGCTGAGAAAACTTAAACAGGAAAACAAAATACATCAGTGTTTCACACGAGATGGGAAAATACTAGTAAGGAAAACATCAACAGGACAACAATATACCATCTCTAACGAACATGATTTCTCTACCTTCCTTAGAAAAGCTGACATTTCTGTAACAGATTAGATAAGTGTCCTTAATACACATATACGTGTGGTGCATATAGTGTATGTTACTATTATATTGTGCATTATTATTTTTATTATTTTTCATTACTAGCTAATGCCAACTACCTCCAATACTCTATACTTCTTTCTTACTGCTATTAATTGCTCATAATTTTAAATTACCTGGAGTACCTGGAGAGAGTTTCGGGGGTCAACGCCCCCGCGGCCCGGTCTGTGACCAGGCCTCCTGGTGGATCAGCGCCTGATCAACAAGGCTGTTGCTGCTGGCTGCACGCAAACCAACGTACGAGCCACAGCCCGGCTGATCAGGAACTGACTTTAGGTGCTTGTCCAGTGCCAGCTTGAAGACTGCCAGGGGTCTGTTGGTAATCCCCCTTATGTGTGCTGGGAGGCAGTTGAACAGTCTCGGGCCCCTGACACTTATTGTATGGTCTCTTAACGTGCTAGTGACACCCCTGCTTTTCATTGAGGGGATGGTGCATCGTCTGCCAAGTCTTTTGCTTTCGTAGTGAGTGATTTTCGTGTGCAAGTTCGGTACTAGTCCCTCTAGGATTTTCCAGGTGTATATAATCATGTATCTCTCCCTCCTGCGTTCCAGGGAATACAGGTTTAGAAACCTCAAGCGCTCCCAGTAATTGAGGTGTTTTATCTCCGTTATGCGCGCCGTGAAAGTTCTCTGTACATTTTCTAGGTCGGCAATTTCACCTGTCTTGAAAGGTGCTGTTAGAGTGCAGCAATATTCCAGCCTAGATAGAACAAGTGACCTGAAGAGTGTCATCATGGACTTGGCCTCCCTAGTTTTGAAGGTTCTCATTATCCATCCTGTCATTTTTCTAGCAGATGCGATTGATACAATGTTATGGTCCTTGAAGGTGAGATCCTCCGACATAATCACTCCCTGGTCTTTGACGTTGGTGTTTCGCTCTATTTTGTGGCCAGAATTTGTTTTGTAGTCTGATGAAGATTTAATTTCCTCATGTTTACCATATCTGAGTAATTGAAATTTCTCATCGTTGAACTTCATATTGTTTTCTGCAGCCCACTGAAAGATTTGGTTGATGTCCGCCTGGAGCTTTGCAGTGTCTGCAATGGAAGACACTGTCATGCAGATTCGGGTGTCATCTGCATAGGAAGACACGGTGCTGTGGCTGACATCCTTGTCTATGTCGGATATGAGGATGAGGAACAAGATGGGAGCTAGTACTGTGCCTTGTGGAACAGAGCTTTTCACCGTAGCTGCCTCGGACTTTACTCTGTTGACGACTACTCTCTGTGTTCTGTTAGTGAGGAAATTATAGATCCATCGACCGACTTTTCCTGTTATTCCTTTAGCGCGCATTTTGTGCGCTATTACGCCATGGTCACACTTGTCGAAGGCTTTTGCAAAGTCTGTATATATTACATCTGCATTCTTTTTGTCTTCTAGTGCATTTAGGACCTTGTCGTAGTGATCCAGTAGTTGAGACAGACAGGAGCGACCTGTTCTAAACCCATGTTGCCCTGGGTTGTGTAACTGATGGGTTTCTAGATGGGTGGTGATCTTGCTTCTTAGGACCCTTTCAAAGATTTTTATGATATGGGATGTTAGTGCTATTGGTCTGTAGTTCTTTGCTGTTGCTTTACTGCCCCCTTTGTGGAGTGGGGCTATGTCTGTTGTTTTTAGTAACTGAGGGACGACCCCCGTGTCCATGCTCCCTCTCCATAGGATGGAAAAGGCTCGTGATAGGGGCTTCTTGCAGTTCTTGATGAACACAGAGTTCCATGAGTCTGGCCCTGGGGCAGAGTGCATGGGCATGTCATTTATCGCCTGTTCGAAGTCATTTGGCGTCAGGATAACATCGGATAGGCTTGTGTTAATCAAATTTTGTGGCTCTCTCATAAAAAATTCATTTTGATCTTCGACTCTCAGTCTGGTTAGCGGCTTGCTAAAAACTGAGTCATATTGGGACTTGAGTAGCTCACTCATTTCCTTGCTGTCATCTGTGTAGGACCCATCTTGTTTAAGTAGGGGCCCAATACTGGACGTTGTTCTCGATTTTGATTTGGCATAGGAGAAGAAATACTTTGGGTTTCTTTCGATTTCATTTATGGCTTTTAGTTCTTCCCGCGATTCCTGACTCCTAAAGGATTCTTTTAGCTTAAGTTCGATGCTTGCTATTTCTCTGACCAGTGTCTCCCTGCGCATTTCAGATATATTGACCTCTTTTAGCCGCTCTGTTATTCTTTTCCGTCGCCTGTAAAGGGAGCGCCTGTCTCTTTCTATTTTACATCTACTCCTCCTTTTTCTTAGAGGAATAAGCCTTGTGCATACATCGAGTGCCACCGAGTTAATCTGTTCTAGGCATAAGTTTGGGTCTGTGTTGCTTAGTATATCTTCCCAGCTTATATCGGTTAGGACTTGGTTTACTTGGTCCCACTTTATGTTTTTGTTATTGAAGTTGAATTTGGTGAATGCTCCCTCGTGACTAGTCTCATTTTGTCGGTCTGGGGCTCCACGCATACATGTCTGAACCTCAATTATGTTGTGATCTGAGTATATTGTTTTTGATATGGTGACATTTCTTATCAGATCATCATTGTTAGTGAAGATGAGGTCTAGTGTATTCTCCAGTCTAGTAGGCTCTATTATTTGCTGGTTTAAATTGAATTTTGTGCAGAGATTTAAAAGCTCGTGTGAGTGTGAGTTTTCATCAGAGCTGCCTCCTGGTGTTATTACTGCAACAATATTATTTGCTATATTCCTCCATTTTAGGTGCCTTAAGTTGAAATCCCCCAGGATCAAGATGTTGGGTGCAGGAGCTGGAAGATTTTCCAGACAGTGGTCAATTTTTAACAGCTGTTCCTGGAATTGCTGGGATGTTGCATCCGGAGGCTTGTAGACTACCACAATGACTAGGTTTTGGTTCTCGACCTTTACTGCTAAAACTTCCACTACGTCATTTGAGGCATTAAGCAGTTCTGTGCAAACAAGTGACTCTGCAATGTACAGGCCAACCCCCCCCTTTTGCCTGTTCACTCTGTCACATCTGTATAGGTTGTAACCTGGGATCCATATTTCGTTGTCCAAGTGATCCTTTATGTGGGTCTCAGTGAAAGCCGCGAACATTGCCTTTGCCTCTGCAAGCAGTCCACGGATGAAAGGTATTTTGTTGTTTGTTGCTGGCTTTAGACCCTGTATATTTGCAAAGAAGAATGTTATCGGACTGGTGGTATTGTTGGTACTGGGGGGGGATTTTTTTTCCGGCATTAGTATCTGTATCTGTTGGTTTGGAGTGGAGGCCATCGACTGTGGTTCCACTCCAGGAATGACTGGATTTGGTGTACGATTTCTGCCATTTCCTGCCAGTTTTTTTTCCTTCCTGGCACTGAAAAACCTCTCCCTCTTGAGTGGCTGTGGCTACCCAGGTTTTCCCATGGCCTGGATGTTTTGTATCTTTTTGTCCCCTTTAGATGGTATGCCTGGCAATTTAAGTTATAGCACAGTCTTTCCTGTACTGAAGAGGTACACATTTCAGGGTGAAAAAGCTTACAGGAAGGGAGTTTGCATTTTCCTGTTGTCATATGGGCATGGCATTTTCTAGGGTGGTCATAGTTGCATGTCCCATCTGTTTTTCCAGATTTCCCATGCCAGCAGATACCAAGTGCATAGTATGCACCATCCCCCCAATGAAAAGCAGGGGTGTCACTAGCACGTTAAGAGACCATACAATAAGTGTCAGGGGCCCGAGACTGTTCAACTGCCTCCCAGCACACATAAGGGGGATTACCAACAGACCCCTGGCAGTCTTCAAGCTGGCACTGGACAAGCACCTAAAGTCAGTTCCTGATCAGCCGGGCTGTGGCTCGTACGTTGGTTTGCGTGCAGCCAGCAGCAACAGCCTGGTTGATCAGGCGCTGATCCACCAGGAGGCCTGGTCACAGACCGGGCCGCGGGGGCGTTGACCCCCGAAACTCTCTCCAGGTAAACTCCAGGTAAACATTAATAATAGTATGTGCAAATTAATAATATTCATAATTCTTACCTGTCCATTTAATTTTGTTTATCACTACTTGTTTTTTAGTCACTTTTCATTGTGTATGCAATTAGTGTATATTCCAATTACTTTTTTGCAAGTACCAAAACTATCTTTTGCTAGCTAGTACCAACTACCTCATTTTTTTTTTTACTTTTTATTGTGCAATAAACTGCTCAATTTATTTAATATTACAAATCAGATCTTACTCCTAAACCAATATTATTTCATAGTGACCATCTGTCTATTTAACTTTGTTTACCCTTACTTAATTTTAGTCCCTTATATATTTTCTCCTTTATTTTAGCTTTATATAACTACCCTAGTATATATATTCACAATTGTTAAAATAATCATGGTGCTATTCTCAGGTGCTAAAGTAGAATAAGTTCACAATTTTGCCATTATATTCCAAAGCTCATTTATTTGATTACCACTTTATTGTTCACCACAACTTATATTAGTCCCTTTTATATTATAATTTTATACTATAATTCTAACTTTAAAGAATTACCTTTATATTACTACCTACTATCATATTCCCAAGCTCCATTACTTGATCATCACTTTATTTGTATTAGTCCCTTTTATATTGTCTCCTTTATTTTAGCTTAAAAAAAAAAAAAAAAAAAAACTACCTTAGCTCATTATTTTACATTTGTTAAATAATTCAGGTGCTATTTTTTAGCTTAAGACTATTTACTTTGTTTTATACTTAATTCTAACTATAGATTCACTACAAATCTTATGATTACAAGCATTGATCCTGATACCAACTTCTTATTTAATGACTTAAATGAATCAAACAGTTACTGTAATTACTACACTGCAGAACAATCAAAGGCACTTCTCAGTGCCAACAACAACATAACTATCTTTAACTACAATATCAGATCTTTAAGCAAGCATTACGATGACCTCATAGCATTACTAAATTCCTTACATGCCAATATGTCCATCATTACACTAACTGAAACCTGGCTAAAGCCTGATAGTACAGATGTTTATGCCATTCCTGGTTACACAGCCATACACAACTGTAGGCCAGACCAACAAGGGGGTGGCACAGCCATATACTACTCAGACCAACTAGAATGTATCACTAATACTTGCACAAGGGATGAACATGGGGAATATATAATAGCCAAATTCAAATCCAAATACCTACAAAAACCTCTCACATTGATAAACATCTACAGAGTTCCACAGTCAAACATTAGCCAATTTAGTCAAAACCTAGGAAGTATGATAACTGATGCACGCATGAACAAAGATCACTTACTACTCTCAGGTGACTTCAATATAAATCTCCTGCAAGACCAGGACCCACACGTTACTGAATTCACAAACACAATGAGTAACTGTATGTTGCTACCAACAGTAACAAAACCTACAAGAGTTACAGAGACTAGTGTTTCCCTACTTGACCACATCTGGACCAACACCATATCCCCTTTAAAATCAGGCATAATTACAGATAATACCACAGACCACTACCCTACTTTCCTCATAACAACTCTTGGTAAACTACCCCAAGACACTACTAGTCACCTTCAGACTTCACAATGAGGCAGCCATTAATAACTTCACAACAGCAGTAGCAAACATTGACTGGCACACTGAGCTAGAAATCTATACAGATATTGACGAATGTATTAATAATTTTCTAAAAAAGACCCAATACCTCTATAACAAGCACTGCCCTAAAAAACTAAACAGATGACAGCTAAGAGACTGAACAGTCCCTGGCTAACACCCAGCATTCTCAAATCCATAAATACAAAACACCAATATGAAAAACAGTACAGAATGGGTCACATAACCAGAGACCAAACAAAACATTACTCGTCAATCCTAACCAGCCTGATAAGAAGAGCAAAAAAATTGTATTATGAGAACAGATTATCCAACTTACGAGGTGATATAAAAAAGACCTGGAAAACCCTATCAGAAATTCTGGGAACAAAAAAGATATCACGAAATAGCGAAATAAAATTAGCAAAATCAGATGAACCCCAACTCCCACCAACAGAAACAGCAAACAGACTCAATGATTTCTTCTCCACTATAGGACAAAACCTTGCCAATAAAATCCCAAGCTCAGATACCCCACCAAATGACTACCTCACTGGCAACTACCCGAACACACTGTTCCTAGCTCCGACTAACCCATACGAAGTCTCCCTTATTATCAACGCACTAAAAAACAAGGCAGGAGATTTAAATACCTTACCACCCTTTATATACAAAAAAGTGTCACAAGTGCTATCACCAATCATTGCAACACTCTTTAACAAATCCATTGAATCCTCCACCTTCCCTACAGTACTCAAAATAGCAAGGGTCACCCCGATCCACAAAGGAGGAGACCAAACAGAGTTGAATAACTATAGGCCAATATCCAACTTACACCCTCTCTCAAAAGTCTTCGAAAAATTAATTCATAAACGAATCTACTCCTACCTTATCTCCCAAAACATACTCAACCCCTGCCAATTTGGATTCAGGCCTAATAAAAATGCTAATGATGCTATTATACACATGCTAGAACATATATACACTGCAATAGAGAAAAAAGAAGTCCCACTGGGGATCTTCATTGACTTACGTAAAGCTTTTGATACAGTTGACCATGACTTGCTCCACGTAAAATTGTCACACTATGGTATAAGAGGGCACTCCCTCAACTACCTCAAGTCATACCTCAGCAACAGAAGCCAATATGTGTACGCAAATGGGGCAAACTCTTCTGCACAAACAATTACAGTTGGTGTCCCACAGGGAAGTGTCCTTGGCCCTCTTCTCTTTCTCCTATACATAAATGACCTACCAAATGCTTCGCAATTACTCAAACCCACACTATTTGCAGATGACACTACATACATCTTCTCCCACCCGAGCCCAGTCACGCTAGCCAATACTGTAAATACCGAATTACAGAAAATATCTACCTGGATGAGGACTAACAAACTTACACTAAACATTGACAAAACCTATTTCATTCAGTTTGGTAGCAGAGCTACAGATGTCCCTCTTAACATAATGATAAACGGATCACCTATCACAAAGCTAACAGAGGGAAAATTCTTAGGAATCCACCTTGATAATAGACTCAAATTTCATACACATATACAACAAATTTCTAAGAAAATTTCCAAGACTGTAGGCATACTATCGAAGATACGGTACTATGCTCCACAGTCAGCCCTCCTGGCCCTATATCACTCTCTTATTTACCCCTATCTCACCTATGGAATTTGTGCATGGGGCTCAACAACAATTAACCATCTCAGACCACTAATTACCCAACAAAAGGCTGCAGTTAGAATGATAACAAATTCTCACTACAGGCAGCACACTCCACCAATATTCAATACACTAAACCTACTCACCATACAAAACATCCATACTTATTACTGCACCTATTACATACATAGAACACTTAACTCTGATATTAACCCTCCTCTCAAACATCTCCTTGCCAACCTCAACAGAACACATGACCATAACACAAGGCACAGATCACTCTTTGATGTTCCTCGTGTCCATCTCACACTATGCAAAAACTCAATGCACATAAAAGGCCCTAAAATCTGGAATTCATTACCTGTAAATATAAAAGAAACACTACCTGTTTATAAATTCAAGTCTTTTCTCAAAGATCACTTACTCACCCAAAACCAAATAAATACTGAATAACTGAACCTTATAAATTGTATATCTAAAATGTTACTTACAATTATATCACATAAATGTTAAACCTAAAACCCAATCTAAGTTTATTATTTTTTAAATACACTACCTAACAGAATACTCCATACGACTGAATGTACAACAATGCATGCAACCATATGACCTGTCTTTGTAATACTCACTTGTGCTTTATAGTAATCTGTTTACATTAATGTTTTATCACTGATTTCATCATTGCTTAGTTAATCTTAAGTTAATTTTAAGCCAGCCCGTAATGCTATGCATAGTATAAGTGGCTTTGGCATGCTGCTCTTATCTGTATTTTTTTGTACCTCTGTATGTATGCTCAAATTGTAAATAAATAAATAAATAAATAAATAAATAAATAAATATGAGGCCCAGAGGAGACACATTTATAAGAAGGGTGAGGAAGAAACCGTGGAGTGCTGGCAGGACTGGCACGGGCACTCAAGCTCTTATATGGACTGGCAAAATCTGCCTCTAGACCTTAGGTAAATAGAGGCGAATGGCTGTGTTCCAAGTCGAGGAAGGAGGGGAGGGGGTAGGAGAGCTTGACAGGCACAGATCGATTAATGATTCTCAACACGGTTTTACGAAGGGGCGTTCCTGTCTTACGAATTTACTAACTTTTTTCAGTAAGGTGCTTGAGGAGGTAGATCATGGTAATGAATATGATATTGTGTATATGGACTTAAGTAAGGCTTTCGATAGAGTTCCACACCAGAGGCTATTGAGGAAACTTAGGGCACACGGAATAGGAGGAGAATTTTTTTCCTGGGTAGAGGCATGGCTGACAAATAGACAGCAGAGAGTTTGCATAAATGGGGAGAAATCAGCATGGGGGCATGTCACAAGCGGTGTTCCTCAGGGGTCAGTGTTGGGCCCGTTGTTGTTCACAATTTACATAAACGACATAGATGAGGGAATAAATAGCGACATAAGCAAATTTGCTGATGACACCAAAATAGGCCGTCCAATTCATTCTAATGAGGACATTAGAGCACTCCAGGATGATTTGAATAGACTGACGCAATGGTCGGAGAAGTGGCAGATGCAGTTTAATATTGACAAATGCAAAGTTCTAAATGTTGAAAGGTTAAATAACCATGCCACATATAAACTAAATAATGTAGATCTTAATACTACCGATTGCGAAAAGGATTTAGGAGTTCTGGTTAGCAGTAACCTAAAACCAAGACAACAGTGCATTAGTGTTTGCAATAAAGCTAACAGAATTCTTGGCTTCATATCTAGAAGTATAAATAATAGAAGTCCTCAGGTTGTTCTTCAACTCTATATATCCTTGGTTAGGCCTCATTTAGACTATGCTGCTCAGTTCTGGTTACCGTATTACAGAATGGATATAAATGCTCTGGAAAACGTACAAAGGAGGATGACAAAGATGATCCCATGTATCAGAAATCTTCCCTATGAGGATAGACTGAGGGCCCTGAATCTGCACTCTCTCGAAAGGCGTAGAATTAGAGGGGATATGATCGAGGTGTATAAATGGAAAACAGGAATAAATAAAGAGGATGTATACACAAATAACCCGCACATAAAAGAGAGAAGCTTACGACGACGTTTCGGTCCGACTTGGACCATTGACAAAGTCACTTTGTCAATGGTCCAAGTCGGACCGAAACGTCGTCGTAAGCTTCTCTCTTTTATGTGCGGGTTATTTGTGTATCGTTCCAGTCACGGTATTGTGCCTTTTTTGTTATTTAAAGAGGATGTAAATAGTGTGCTGAAAATTTCCAGCCAAGACAGGACTCGCAGCAATGGTTTCAAGTTGGAAAAATTTAGAATCAGGAAGGATATAGGAAAGCACTGGTTTGGTAATAGAGTTGTGGATGAGTGGAACAAGCTCCCGAGTACAGTTATTGAGGCTAAAACGTTGTGTAGTTTTAAAAATAGGTTAGATAAATACATGAGTGGGTGTGGGTGGGTGTGAGTTGGACCTGACTAGCTTTCCTGCTGGGTCTGACACAGTGCTCCATCCTTGAGTGGGGATGACCAGACTGGGTGGGTCATTGTGATTATCCGGGGGGGTGGGTCATTGGTCTAATCCGGGGTTGGACATGGACCTGCTCCGCATGGGCCAGTAGGCCCGTTGCAGTGTTCCTTCTTTCTTATGTTCTTAAGAGTCTTGGTCAGGAATTGCAGCACTTACCACTCGAGAAGGCTGGGTAGTACTGTATACTTCAGAATTCTTCTGGGCTGAATCTAGAGCTCTTGCCTGATCAAAGGCAGTGGCTAAGTCGAGAGTTTTATTCTCCAATAAACGCTGCCTTATTATTGGTGATTGCAGGCCACTGATAAAAGCATCTCTGATGGACTTTTCACAATACTGAGCAGCTCTCATTGCTTGGATGTGACAGTCCTTGCCTAAAATTTTCAGTGCTTATACGCAGGAAGGAATACATATAAATGACCTCATAGGGGACAGGAGCCATAGTAGGGAAACAAGTGTAGTCCAAGATAAGATAAAACCAATATTGCAAACTAGAAATACCGCAGGAAATAGCAAACAAGAGGACTCCAATAGCAATAGTGAGGATAAATTACCAAAAACAACTGGTGGGAGCTCCATTGTTGGTGCTAGGGAGGATAGAAGTAAGACAGGGAAACATGCACCAACAGGGAATACAGTCACAGAAACCCAAGGCAAGCGGAAACCAAGCCTGTGCACATACTATGCACTTGGTATCTGCTGGCATGGGAAATCTGGAAAAACAGATGGGACATGCAACTATGACCACCCTAGAAAATGCCATGCCCATATGACAACAGGAAAATGCAAACTCCCTTCCTGTAAGCTTTTTCACCCTGAAATGTGTACCTCTTCAGTACAGGAAAGACTGTGCTATAACTTAAATTGCCAGGCATATCATCTAAAGGGGACAAAAAGATACAAAACATCCAGGCCATGGGAAAACCTGGGTAGCCACAGCCACTCAAGAGGGAGAGGTTTTTTAGTGCCAGGAAGGAAAAAAAACTGGCAGGAAATGGCAGAAATCGTACACCAAATCCAGTCATTCCTGGAGTGGAACCACAGTCGATGGCCTCCACTCCAAACCAACAGATACAGATACTAATGCCGGAAAAAAAATCCCCCCCCAGTACCAACAATACCACCAGTCCGATAACATTCTTCTTTGCAAATATACAGGGTCTAAAGCCAGCAACAAACAACAAAATACCTTTCATCCGTGGACTGCTTGCAGAGGCAAAGGCAATGTTCGCGGCTTTCACTGAGACCCACATAAAGGATCACTTGGACAACGAAATATGGATCCCAGGTTACAACCTATACAGATGTGACAGAGTGAACAGGCAAAAGGGGGGGGGGTTGGCCTGTACATTGCAGAGTCACTTGTTTGCACAGAACTGCTTAATGCCTCAAATGATGTAGTGGAAGTTTTAGCAGTAAAGGTCGAGAACCAAAACCTAGTCATTGTGGTAGTCTACAAGCCTCCGGATGCAACATCCCAGCAATTCCAGGAACAGCTGTTAAAAATTGACCACTGTCTGGAAAATCTTCCAGCTCCTGCACCCAACATCTTGCTCCTGGGGGACTTCAACTTAAGGCACCTAAAATGGAGGAATATAGCAAATAATATTGTTGCAGTAATAACACCAGGAGGCAGCTCTGATGAAAACTCACACTCACACGAGCTTTTAAATCTCTGCACAAAATTCAATTTAAACCAGCAAATAATAGAGCCTACTAGACTGGAGAATACACTAGACCTCATCTTCACTAACAATGATGATCTGATAAGAAATGTCACCATATCAAAAACAATATACTCAGATCACAACATAATTGAGGTACAGACATGTATGCGTGGAGCCCCAGACCGACAAAATGAGACTAGTCACGAGGGAGCATTCACCAAATTCAACTTCAATAACAAAAACATAAAGTGGGACCAAGTAAACCAAGTCCTAACCGATATAAGCTGGGAAGATATACTAAGCAACACAGACCCAAACTTATGCCTAGAACAGATTAACTCGGTGGCACTCGATGTATGCACAAGGCTTATTCCTCTAAGAAAAAGGAGGAGTAGATGTAAAATAGAAAGAGACAGGCGCTCCCTTTACAGGCGACGGAAAAGAATAACAGAGCGGCTAAAAGAGGTCAATATATCTGAAATGCGCAGGGAGACACTGGTCAGAGAAATAGCAAGCATCGAACTTAAGCTAAAAGAATCCTTTAGGAGTCAGGAATCGCGGGAAGAACTAAAAGCCATAAATGAAATCGAAAGAAACCCAAAGTATTTCTTCTCCTATGCCAAATCAAAATCGAGAACAACGTCCAGTATTGGGCCCCTACTTAAACAAGATGGGTCCTACACAGATGACAGCAAGGAAATGAGTGAGCTACTCAAGTCCCAATATGACTCAGTTTTTAGCAAGCAGCTAACCAGACTGAGAGTCGAAGATCAAAATGAATTTTTTATGAGAGAGCCACAAAATTTGATTAACACAAGCCTATCCGATGTTATCCTGACGCCAAATGACTTCGAACAGGCGATAAATGACATGCCCATGCACTCTGCCCCAGGGCCAGACTCATGGAACTCTGTGTTCATCAAGAATTGCAAGAAGCCCCTATCACGAGCCTTTTCCATCCTATGGAGAGGGAGCATGGACACGGGGGTCGTCCCTCAGTTACTAAAAACAACAGACATAGCCCCACTCCACAAAGGGGGCAGTAAAGCAACAGCAAAGAACTACAGACCAATAGCACTAACATCCCATATCATAAAAATCTTTGAAAGGGTCCTAAGAAGCAAGATCACCACCCATCTAGAAACCCATCAGTTACACAACCCAGGGCAACATGGGTTTAGAACAGGTCGCTCCTGTCTGTCTCAACTACTGGGTCACTACGACAAGGTCCTAAATGCACTAGAAGACAAAAAGAATGCAGATGTAATATATACAGACTTTGCAAAAGCCTTCGACAAGTGTGACCATGGCGTAATAGCGCACAAAATGCGCGCTAAAGGAATAACAGGAAAAGTCGGTCGATGGATCTATAATTTCCTCACTAACAGAACACAGAGAGTAGTCGTCAACAGAGTAAAGTCCGAGGCAGCTACGGTGAAAAGCTCTGTTCCACAAGGCACAGTACTCACTCCCATCTTGTTCCTCATCCTCATATCCGACATAGACAAGGATGTCAGCCACAGCACCGTGTCTTCCTTTGCAGATGACACCCGAATCTGCATGACAGTGTCTTCCATTGCAGACACTGCAAGGCTCCAGGCGGACATCAACCAAATCTTTCAGTGGGCTGCAGAAAACAATATGAAGTTCAACGATGAGAAATTTCAATTACTCAGATATGGTAAACATGAGGAAATTAAATCTTCATCAGAGTACAAAACAAATTCTGGCCACAAAATAGAGCGAAACACCAACGTCAAAGACCTGGGAGTGATTATGTCGGAGGATCTCACCTTCAAGGACCATAACATTGTATCAATCGCATCTGCTAGAAAAATGACAGGATGGATAATGAGAACCTTCAAAACTAGGGAGGCCAAGCCCATGATGACACTCTTCAGGTCACTTGTTCTATCTAGGCTGGAATACTGCTGCACTCTAACAGCACCTTTCAAGGCAGGTGAAATTGCCGACCTAGAAAATGTACAGAGAACTTTCACGGGGCGCATAACGGAGATAAAACACCTCAATTACTGGGAGCGCTTGAGGTTTCTAAACCTGTATTCCCTGGAACGCAGGAGGGAGAGATACATGATTATATACACCTGGAAAATCCTAGAGGGACTAGTACCGAACTTGCACACGAAAATCACTCACTACGAAAGCAAAAGACTTGGCAGACGATGCACCATCCCCCCAATGAAAAGCAGGGGTGTCACTAGCACGTTAAGAGACCATACAATAAGTGTCAGGGGCCCGAGACTGTTCAACTGCCTCCAAGCACACATAAGGGGGATTACCAACAGACCCCTGGCAGTCTTCAAGCTGGCACTGGACAAGCACCTAAAGTCAGTTCCTGATCAGCCGGGCTGTGGCTCGTACGTTGGTTTGCGTGCAGCCAGCAGCAACAGCCTGGTTGATCAGGCGCTGATCCACCAGGAGGCCTGGTCACAGACCGGGCCGCGGGGGCGTTGACCCCCGAAACTCTCTCCAGGTAAACTCCAGGTATTCCGCTAAGGATTCCCCAATCTGCTGGCGGCGAGTTACAAGGTGATAGCATGCAAAGATTTCATTTGTAGGTTTAATATACTGAGACCTGAGGGCTTTGATAGCATCTTCATAGGTATTACACTCAGAAATAGCCTCATATATTTTAGGTGACACAAAATTGATGAGCAGACTTAGTTTATCTAGATCTTCCTCAGGAAGGGCTCCCAAGAAGTTTTCGAAAGTCTTAAACCAGTGCTTCCATTCCTGAGCAGCCGTTGATAAGCTGGGGTCACAGTCTAGCCTCTCAGGTTTCAGTAAATGCTCCATGTTGTGATGTAGTCTAGCGCAGGATCAGCACCATGTAGCCCAGGATTCTATGTTCAATAAATTGTTGTGATAGAAACAGTCCTTATCTCTAGGCTTTATTGAACATAGAATCTTCATAGTACTTCTGCAACAACAAAATATAATGACTAGTACATCTAATAACTGCTGCTATAGGAAGGGTGATGTTTTGCATATGTCAAGAGAAAAGTTATAACTACAGGCCACATATTTTAAACTCACCATGTAATTTGCATCACTAATATATGGATATAAGAGAGAAGAACCACACACCACGTGTTGGCGCCCATGACATACAAAGCTGTTGTTGTTGTTAAGGGCCCCGAGAGATGGTGCAGTATTATCCTGCTGCTGCTCCCCAAAGGAGCACAATAATCTTCTTGCTTTCGTAAAAGCATTTTGACATTCTGGGGTCCAATTATAAGGAACTTTGTGACTGGTAATAGAGGTAAGAGGGGCTATAATATCTGAAAAATTTACAGAATTTTCTGTAAAACCCTATCATGCTTAGGAAATGTTGAAGAGATTTCCTATCATGGAGAATTAGGTGATCTTTAATGGCAAGACTTCAGCAAATTTAGGAGCAACTTTGCCACTACGTACTTCATGGCCCTAAAAGGCAACAGTAGCCTGGCCAAAGGGAGACTTAGATAAGTTAACAGTTAAATGGGAACTGAACAGGTGTTGATCCCAAGTATCAGACACCACCACTATGTCATCTAGGTAAGCTGCCGTGCCTTTAAATCCTTTAATAGCCTGATGGATAAGTTTCTGGAATGAAGAGGGCAAGTTCTTCGTTCCGAAGGAGGTAACTGTATATTGATAATGGCCTCCTGGAATTACGAAGGCGGATATTTCCTTCGCCTTATCCGTCAAAGGTACCTGAAAGTAACCTTTAAGGAGATCTAACTTAGACGCAAAAGTAGCCTTACCCACAAAGTCGATTACGCCATCCAGACGAGGAAGAGGGTAAGCATCTGTAATTGTGACCTCGTTTACCTTACGGTGGTCTGTACACATGCCAAAACCTCCATCAGTTCTTTTAACAAGGATGCACAGTGATACTCTTGGACTAGATGACTCCTCCACTAACCAATGCTCTAAGAGAAATTCTACCTCCTACTGAAGTACCTTCTGCTTTTCAAGATTAGCTCTGTAGGGGGAGAGTTTTATAGGTTTAGAGTTTCCCACATCTATGTCATGATAACCTAATGTACGTTTTTTCGGCACATCCGAAAAAATATCAGGGTATTGCTGTAGAAGTGCAGTTAAACTTTTTGCTCGAGTTTCAGATAACCCCACCATTAAAGGGCTAGGGTCCTTGAGGAGGACAGAGTTTGGAAGCTTGAAATTAATTTAAGAAACCGAGTGCAAAGAGTCAGAGTCGTCCTTAGAGGTAGAAGACAGAGTCATTACTGGGACTATCTGGTGTATGAAGGTTTTAATGGATTAATGTGGTAAATTTTAGAATTTGAGGTCTTGTCAAGGGGAGATACCACATAATTTACATCAGATAATTTACTTACAATTTGCATAGGTCCCGTAAATCTAGCTTTCAAGGTGTGGCCAGGTATAGGTTCCTGTATCAACACCTTGTCTCCTGGATGGAAGGAGTAGAATTGTGCATTTCTGTCATTCCTCTGTTTCATCTTGCTTTGAGCTGCCTTTAAGTTAGCCTTGGCTAACTGACGTGCCACCTGCAACCTTGAAGACGGGTTGTAGAGTGTTGAGCTAACGTCTTCTCCCATCCATCCTTCTTTGAGCACCCAAAGAGGACCTCGTACATTGTGTCCAAAGATCAGCTCAAACGAACTGTACTCGTAGACTCCTGCACAGTTTCTCTTATTTAAAACAGCAACAAAGGTAGTGATTCATCCCAGTCTGTAATGATGGAATCTTTCCAAGGTGCCTTGTGTGAAGGTTTACTCAGCCCTGGAACATCTTAAGTAGGTATTACCCAGGCTGGCTCCTCCTTGGGAAAATTAATGAATGGAAAAAGAATAATAACATACAAATATAAACACTTTATTGTTAGAGTTGAAAATATAAAACATTTAAATATGAACTTTTATTCTACTTGAAAGAAAAATGAAAAATAAAATATAAAAATGATATTTGAATTCAATGCTAATATGTTCAGTTAGACTGTGGTGTCTGGTTGATGTTGTTGATATCGCACATTGTAGAAATTGTAGCTGTTGCTGATGATGTGGGGGGTCACAATTGGTGAGTGACAACCCAGTGACTATTCATTCACAGTATGTTTTGCCTTGAATGATTCGTCAAGATGATAGGAACGCAGGTCCTTCACCACTGCAGAGATGAGGGATAGTTGCCTGGGGTTGACTACACTCAGGTATGTAGATCAAGGGTGACGTCACAGAACTCATGTGAAGTTTGTTTCCTTCAGCACTGTCTCTGTAGTTGCCAGATGACCCAAGCTGACATTCCAAGCTAGAAAGAGACAAAAGTTAACCACTGCTCGATAAATCATTCTCCATAAGTGTAAGGCACTTAAAAGAATGGTGAGGATTTAAAAGCAAAACATGAAAATCAAGGCAGTATGAGCTACATCTTAGAACTGGTTAAAAGTGAAGCTTATAACCAATATATCCACTAAAATAGGAGCAGAGGCTTTTACTTACAGTTGTGTTGGGAGTTGTGAGTCAAGTGATTATCCATTTGGTTGGAGCCCCACATGTCACATTTCGGGGTGGAGAAAAAGGGGGGGAGATAATGGGAGCTAGACACTGACCCTACCTTAACAAGCAGACTGGCAATCCAACTATCATCACCATATATTCGCTCGCTACTCCTATCTGTTGAACTTATCCCTCACACTCCCCCATACCAAGACTTATAGTCAAGGACCATAAGAAGAATATGCGAGGAAAAAGTTCTAACCCGGGAAAGCCATGTAAGGTACCAAATCTTCTACTGACTGTCACGACTTAACCAGTCAGAGATATAATTGGATGAACCATTGATATACACAATATGAAACTTAAAAGCTTGGAGTGCCAATGTCCACCTCAAGAGGCGATTGTTGGTTCCCTTAAAAGTTTCTATCATTCTCTGCTCAGACACTGTGCTGAGCGGTCGTCAGCTGTCTCTCCTCAGTCCCGACACCTGGTGGAGGAGCTTTGCGACGGCAACAACAATTGCGACTGGTTTTCGAAGGAGAGTTAATACTGTTTGTATCGACCTCATAAAGGGCACAATCCCCAGCGCATTGATTAATGTGTTGGTGCCGATCATCATCCGCAATATATATGGCATCCAGCGTGAATCCCTGTGTGGCGTTGCCTTATAAATGGACTATCCCGGATTTTCGTAAAGTTTTGTGATACCAAGACCTACGAGCAGATTGTCAACCAGTATCAGGATGTTAGCAAGCAAGTCACCCCAGCAGTCACAGTTAAGTTGCACGACGTTTCACAATACTATACGTGGGTACGTGTGCGAAACGTGCCTTTTGAGGCTAACGAAGTTGACATACGTGACGCCTTCAAATACTATGGGACGATCCACCAGGTTACTATGGGTCGGTGGTCTGATGGCCACTTTGCTGGTTTACAAGAAGGGTCTTTCACGTTGAAAATGTCCCTGCGCCAACCAATACCTTCGTACATAAACCTAGAGGAGTTCCGTACCCAAGTGTATGTTACGTATCCTGGACAGAGACAAGCTTGTCGCCTATACGCGCATTGGATCACATTGCTGCACAATGCATTAAGCTCCAGCCGCCCTCAGGACGTGGTCGTCGTCCGGATGGTGAGGCTCCTCGTCAGATTCTGCTAGATGAAGTAGCCGAGGACTTACCGCGCCTGAAATCGTGGAGTGATGAGGTGGATCGGGCCATGCTTGTGGAGTCATCCTGCGTGACTCTACCTGGTACGGTCAACCATGATGTGGTAGAACATGGTGGACGTGAGAGCCCTCAAGCAAGAGAGGATGCTGACATGGAAGCTAACATTGTATCGACATTGAACGACCTTTTAGAGTCGCAGGAGTATGATTCTGTGCCGTGTGTGCCTGCGTTGGAGTGTTCAGATGATGAGAGAACACAGTTGTTGGGTGGAAGCAGTGACTTAGGGATTGAGCACACTTTCGTGTGTAAGGACTATGCTGTGCGCTTAGACAGGGTGTATGTGTCTCGGTAGTTGTAACCAAAGTGCGTGTGTTAGACGTGTATGTCTCCGACCATCGCGGTGTTCTCGTAGAGCTCAACTGGAGAGGTCTCCCGACTCATTTTAAAGGATATTGGAAGTTAAATACTCGTTTACTTCAAAGTGCGGAAGATAAGACTCTTCATGCACTTATGGACGTCTATGGGAGTAGACTCCTTGGAAGGTAGTGATTTAGTGCGACAATGGGACGAGGTTATGAAGCCTCGAATTAAGGATTTTTATGTACATCGGGGTAAGGAGGCCTCTCGATTGGAGTATGGATTTTTGAGGTACCTGGAGGGTTCTTTACAGCACTGTTATGCGCAAGGTGAGGTTTCTGGAATTTACCCAGTGGACGAGATTGACAATGTAAAGGAACATATCAGGTGCTGAAAAATACAGTTTTTGATGGGGCGCGTATTTCGAGTGGAGTTGAGGAGGCTGTGTGGGGTGATAAGCCGTCCGCTTGTGTCTTATGTAGTCAGACACAAAGGAGGAAGGCGACCGAAATCGTGAGTTTAGTGGTGCAGGATGGCGTTGAAGGGTATAGTGAGGGTCAGGTTGTAACAACAACTGAAGGAATAAGTTATTATGTTGATAAATGGTTTAATCTCAAAATGCTAAATAAAGATGTAAGTGTGGGTGCAATACGGGAATTGGGGCGGAATGTACGATGTGAGTTGAATGATAATGATCGCTTTCTCATGGGTGGGCCTATAACTGAAGCTGAGGTGTGGGAGGCTTTGCAGGGAATGTACAAGGGCAAGGCGCCAGGTATTGATGGCATTCCGTGTGAATTTTATATTCAACATTGGGAGGTCATAAGGACTTTTCTGGTACATTTACTCAATGCGATGAAGGATGGGGGACGTTTAGGTTTGTCGCAGAGTATGGCGGTTTTGGTGTTAGTTAAAAAATGTGACATACCCGTATCACTTAAGGATTACCGACCAATATCACTAATGTGTAGTGATTATAAATTATATGCAAAAATTTTAATGAATAGGATTAAGAAAGTGTTTGACAAGTTAATACATAAGGGTCAGTTTAGCGTGCCAGGTAGGTCGATGTATGATGGTCATGGGAATATCAGGGAGTTTGTCGAGGAATGCGGAATGAGGGACGAGGGTGGTGTTTTGGCTTTAGACTGGCAAGCTGCTTTTGATAGTGTAGAAATGGATGTGCTGTTGAAGTTCATGAGATGGCAGGGTTTTGGTAATGAGATCATCATGTGGGCTCGTTCTTTGTATAATGGTGCTGGGTTTCAAGTACAAATTAATGGGAAGTTAGGAGACTTTGTCAAATTGAATAGAGGCATTCGACAGGGATGCCCTATGTCTCAAATGCTCTTTTCTTGCATGCAGGACCCTTTTTATTGGACAGTTTGTGGGCGGGGAGTAGATTCGTCGTGGGGTTCTGGTAGTGATCGACCTGCCATAGTAGGTTATGTAGATGATTCAACTGTCCTATTACGTACGAGGGAGCAATTGAGTTTTGTGGGAAGACTTGCAGATGTATTTGGTAAGGCAACAGGAATGCTGGTTAACAAAGAAAAATCAAAGATTATGAAGTTGGGAGATTGGGCGAGAGAGGAGGTAGGTATAGAGACGTGGACGGTGGTTGACTGTGTTAACATATGTGGTATACAGTATATGAGAGAGGTTGATAAGACTAGGGCATGTAATTCGGGGAGGGTGGTAAATATTGTTTTGAGGCGTATAAATAGTCTCAGGCCACGACATTTAACCCTACACCAGAGGGCGATAGTAATTAATGTTCTTCTTTATAGTAAAGTTTGGCACGTTGCTGCGCTGCATCCACTAATACAGGGGGATCTCAAACATCTTTTAAATAGAGTTTATAGATTTTTGTGGGGCTCAGGGTGCGACTGGCTCACAAGAGCGGTGGGAGGGGCACCAGTGCGTCAAGGAGGGTTAGGTCTTGTTCCTTTAAAAGACCGAGTCATTGCTTGTTATGTGAAGCGTCGTTTTCTCCGACTGGGTGGCAGGCATGGTGGTTTAACAGAAATGTATTGTGACCTGCACAGGTGGTGGGGACGGACAGATGTAATCAGGTGCGATACGATGCTACGTGTGTTACTGTGCATGCGAGACGTGCGGAGCGTTAAATTGAGTTCTTTGGAAAGAGTGGGTATGGTGAAAGTTGAGGTGAAAGTTCAGGGAATGTTTCCCATGTATGCGTGGTGTGATATATGGAAGCAGGTTCATCAGTTACGTCTCCTTCCTCGAGTACGCAAAGTGGTTTTTAAATTTTTGCACGGGATTCTGCCGTCCAAAGTGGTGTCTAATCGGCGTGTAGAGGAGGACCGGAGTTGTTCAGCATGCGGGGAGGACGAATCAGCGTTTCATGTTGTGTATTTCTGTGAAGATTTAGGTATAGTATGTGCGTGGTTAAGCAGGGTTTTACGAATGATAGGGGGGGGGGGGAGGTTTGTCGGTACTTAGGGCTTGGAGTTTTGATGTGGGTGGGGTTGACATCTGTGTACAACGTGCAGTGTCGTATGTCGTAGTCGATTATATTTATGTGTCATGGGCTATGAAGCATGTTGAAGGTAATAGCAGAATCCGGGTTTTAGCGGGAACAATTCTTAGAATTAAGTGTCGAAATCAGTTGGTATATGAGGGGAGATGGGAGAAAGATTTCCCGTCTTCATATAGAGCATTAGAGTTAAAGGATTTGAGATAATTTGTGTTTGTTCAGTGGGTAATCTAATGGGCTGGTCAGCTGCATTTAATTGTGTGTAAATGTCTTGTGTTTGTGAATGTTGTATGTATGTCTCCAATGTTGTATGTATGTCTCCAATGTTGTATGTATGTCTCCAATGTTGTATGTATGTCTCCAATGTTGTATGTATGTCTCCAATGTTGTATGTATGTCTCCAATGTTGTATGTATGTCTCCAATGTGATGATGTCATTAATAAAAATGTAAAAAATTTGTATGTGCAGAACTTTAAGAGTTTTGCCTTTTTATTCCTGTATACCAATCATTGGTAATATATGATATTACATGTAATTGATTACATTATTTGTTGAGATGTAAAATAACACATCGTATTTGTTATATTTGGATGTTTTCGTCGTCGATTCATTAATACCTATGTGTATGTTGGTGTGTATGAGTGTGCTTGTGTGTGTGTGTTATTGTGTTTGTTGGTTTTTTAACACAATGATTTATTATACAGTCTATATACTTACCCATGTGTGCTTGCCATTTGTATATACAACATAGTTAGACATGTTCTTTAATGTGTTGTGTCTTAGTATAAAACCTTTGTCAATACTTTGTGTGTAAGGTGTATTGCCATTATATTGTACGGTATCGTTGGTCGTGTGAGATTATTGTAAAATTAACTGCTTTCTTTTGTGTGTTTTTAATATACATTTATCATTTTGTATCTCACTGTTTTAAATAAAATATAAAAAAAAAGTTAGTCAGTATCCTTGTCCAATTATCAATTAGAATTCAGTATGATTCAATAGTGCTTCAGGATTACAACTGGTAGGCTACTAACTAGAGAAATTAAAATTTAATAAATTTATTATGTCTAGAGGTATATTATCAAATTAAATTAAATTAAATTAATCACAGTAATCAAAATAATATTAATCACTTCTCTCGTATACAGTATTATTGTGCTGAAAGCACATATCACATTTATAATTCTTAAGTACCGTCTGGTACATTAACATTTAATAAGATATTACAAATATGTACAAGCAAGTTTGTGTGTATGTGTGTAAGTGCTCTAAGCAGTTCGCTATGTCTCACGACTCGACTAGACTTAAACAAGTGTCTGACAAAGTCCTCAAATAAACTAACTTCTTGACCAACTGGCTATCAGAACAGTCTGCTTGAACAATAAAAAGAATGCTAAGCCCAATAGCAATATAACAAGCAACTGTGACACAGAATCAGGAACAAGGAGATAATATAACAACACTAAGTAGGGACCATCAGCAGATCCTCCACAAAAGTCACAAAACTCCCATACTACTGAATCTAAGTTCAGCATAAGAAAATCCCTGACTGTGATAGTACACAGATATCAGTACAAGTTAGGTCAGAAGCTACAGCTCAGGACCTGAGTTGCTCAGAGCGTCTAAGCGACACACAACCTCAGTACAACGTTGAAAATCACTAAGTCTATACAATGTTCTGTGAACAGAGTCTCCAGAACTAACAAGAATAATGAGACAAGAGACGATCTTCCAACTAGGGCCAATAAGGAAGGGTTAGGCACTTGTCAGGAATACGTCCAACCACCAAGCGAGTCTAGACCAGACTGAATACTTCAGGCGAGGTGAGGACACCCCCCCTCGATCACGTAATAGCTCAGTGTACACTTACTGCCCAGCAACAGAAGCCGGCAGGGAAATGAGCAAAGAGCGATAATTACAGTACTTAGACAATCAAGACTTGAACTGAGCACATATGTTACATCCTACCTAACAACATAACTAAGTCAAATATTATAATATAAAGCAATGCATTTACGATTTAGCTATTATCGCAAATATAAGCAATATAAAATTATATGAAAATATACATTATATTCATAATCATTGTAACCCATTCAGGGGTTGCAACACCCTCCCAACACGACAAACAGTCGCACTAGGAGTTGCGTTAATGTCTTTTACATTATTACTGATTACTCATATCAATACAAATTAATATAAACATTAATCAGAGTCACTCTTGTGCCAAGCACTTCTATAATTTAACAGTGTGTCTATTTCACTAAGATATGCCCCTAGTACTAGGGCAGTACACAGTATCGTATCTCTGCATACTCGTGGTTATGTACATCAGTGTAGAGACAGGATAGCATGGACAAGCATGGCACGTTGAGGCTCGATCATAGAAGAGAAGACTGCATTCCACTCTTAAGTAGTGGTTGTGGAATGCTATGCAGTATGGACATCTGAGTATGAAACAGCTTAAGGTGTGTAGTGAAGGGGGGGGGGGTCTGGTGCAGGACAGTGTTCCGCCAAGCAGTAATATCGCCCACACAACACTACCCACTCAACACTCAGCTTCTGTCTCCTTCTCACACACATCATCACTACTGTGAATATAAAAATATAATAATTAGACATGACATGAGTATACATAGTTAATATGGGATGGAGGGATTACGTTACTTTACTGAATTTGACATAGCAAGTAACAAAAGGTATTTGGGCATAAAATTACGTTAATTTAAAATGGGGAAGTGCCCAAATACACGTCAAAATGTTCAAAGGACACCATAAGAGCTAGAGCCTCTTTCTCAATAGTGGCATAATTTTTCTGGTGTCGTTTAAGCTTAGATGAGTAGTAACATATATGATGGAGAATATCAGTGGATGTTGACTGTTGGAGCAGCACAACACCCACTGCATAACCACTCGCCTCTATATGTAAAAAGGGAAGATTGAAATTAGGACTCTTCACAAGAACAGAGGAAAGCAGATACTTCAACCTTTTGAACAAGTCTGAATAATCACTAGTCCAGATGAACTGAACTTTGCTACTAGTGAACACAGTGAGAGGTGTAGGTGGAGGTGTGTGTGCTGGCTTGCCTGTCACTTGACACACGTGACAACGTTGCACATGATCAGCTACTGTTTCCTTCATCTTTGGCCAAGTAAAATGTTTTGCCAGTTTACCGAGTCTCTTCTTGATACCCAAATGTCCTCCAGTGGGACTATTGTGAGCAAAATCAATGGCTTGTTCACGAAATGTAACTGGTAACACTACGAAACGCTTGACTGTGGTGGAAACACTTTCAGCTGACAACTTACATGTATTTTTCTCCATCAGTACACCGTTACTACAATAGTAACAATTATCGAGATCCTTTGCTTCACTCTCAGTAACTGCTATATCTCCCAGTCTTTCCAGTGACTGATCAACAAACTGATCCTTGATTAAATCATCATGAGTTAGAAATTTAACGTCAGGTGTGTCCTGACTAGGTTGATGACCAGTGGGAGTTGGTGTTAATAATCCTGGGGGCAGAGCGTCACTAAACAACATATTCAAGCCCAAATCATTGTCATCCACTAACTCAACAGGAGACAAGGAAGGTTGTTGAATCTTTGACATAGCTCTAGTAATTGCGCTGAGAGGAAATAAAATAGGCTTCTCTCTACAAGCTTCAATGGCATAATAATCATCAGTGTTATTTTCAATCACAAGTGGTTCATTACATATACCAGCATGAAGTCCACTGACCTGATGGGAAATACACCACTGGATATACCCACTGAAATATAACCAGTATAATAGCTTGTTTCAATGTAAACTTTATGAAGAGGTACTTTTATAACAGCCCCACCATAGGCTTCTAACAATACATCTATCTTGCAATAGGTATCATCAGTTCTGGGCAGTACATCTCTTAATAACGTGAGATAACTGCCAGTGTCTCTGAAAGTAATTATCTCAGTCAGCTGTGATTCGTCAAATCCTACTTTACCTCTCGAAAAGTAAGGACTCATCGCTGAACTAATCTTTTTGTCAGATACACTTTCTGACACTAGTCATCTATCCTGAGTAATATTATCTAAAGCAGTAGGATCATTGAGCTCATCGCTATAGGGCCGTGAGGTTGTGCTGCACACACGCTCCTGGTTGAGAGGCCTTCCTGCGCAGATTGATTTTCACAAGATGGCGCAGAATACAAGAAGGCGTGTCAACACTGTGTGCTTTGATTTAGTGCGGGGTGTAGTTACACATCAGTCTGCACAGGTGATTCTACCTCTGATTATTCACGACACATACGGCATTGCTGATCAAGATTTGTATGGAGTATTGCTCAACGGAGCTTACCAGATATTCGTTAAGCTACGATCGATGGCAGTGTATGAGCGCCTGGTGGAGCAGTATCAAGATGGCTGTGTGGACGTTAACTCGGCAATACGAGTTCGTCTAATTGATGTGTCACAACACTACACTTGGGTAAAGGTACGTAACGTGCCTTTCGAAGCTGACGAGGCAGACATACGGAACGTTTTTGAATGTTACGGTACTGTGCATCTGGCAACAGCAGGTACCTGGGTGGATGGGGTGTACGCCAGCTTGCCGGAGGGTACGTTCATTCTGAAGATGACGCTGAGGCATTCCATCCCATCGTTTGTCATCCTGGAAGACTTCCGGACACAAGTGATGGTGTATTATGCAGGGCAGTGCAAGACTTGCAGGCTATGTGGCGCTTATGACCATATGGCAGCCCAGTGTGGGAGGCAGCAGCGACGACAGGATGCAAACAGAGGGACGGAGTGAGGGCCTGGCCCGAAGGCGGGGCCTGTCAGTGGGACACCTGTAAAGGGCCATAGTTCTTCTTGGAGCGAGGAGGTGGAGAGAGAGTTCCCAACGGTGGGGTCGAGCCCAACAATGCCTGTAGGCTCTATGGTCTCCGCTTTGGTGGAAGGGGAGACCAAGCTGAGTGGAGAGGAACGAGTGGAGGATGTGGCTTCATAGCAGTTAATGGACAGGTTTTTGGAGACGACGAGAGCTGGGGATTATGTGCAGTCGGTGGAAGGACCAGAGGAGAGTGATGACGAGAGGAGAGGCAGTAAGCTGACTGCGGGTGCCGCTTCTACGGGAGTGGTGACTGTGGTCGAGGTGGCGGCGGAGGTACATTGTGAGGCATCCCCCGACCAGAACATGGATTCAGAGAGTGTTCGGCGAAAGAGGGCGGCAATGCACTCTGAGTCCAATGATGTTTTGACCCCGGCACAGAGGCCGGGGAAGAAACCGTGGGCCGACATGGTGAGTGGAGGCACCACAGGTGTGTCCGGTCAGGTGTTTGACCGGGGGGGAGAATAGCGCTTACAGTGGAGAGCATGGTGGGAAGAGTAGGAAGGCTAGTAATGCACCTATGAAAGAAGTTCCAGGGCAGCGTGTAAAACCCTTAAAGAAGGTTTCAGGTGTATGACTGTGAATGTAAATGGGATGTGTGTGAATGTGAAGCGTTTGTGGCTCCAGGGGTTTTTGAGGCGTTATGCCATAGATATTGCGTTTGTGCAGGAGCATAACTTTAAGGTTGGTTGGGATTTGAATGTGGCTGGATATCGTGTGTTTGTGGCATATTCGGAACGTTTGAAGGGTGGGGTTGGGATCCTGATTCGGGAGACGAGCCCGTTTGTTGTCATTAGATGTGAGGGAGGGGAGGAGGGTAGGGTACTCCGGGTAGATGGATGGTGGAGAGGTGAGCGACTGGCAGTGGTTTGTGTGTATGCGCCGGCGGAGCATGATGTACGGGTGAAGAATGAATTTGTGCGTGATGTTTTGGTTTATTATTTGAGATCTCTTCCCTCGGTAACAATCGTAGGTGGTGATTGGATTTGTATAGTACGTAGAAAGGATGTGGAGCCACGGGGGGCAGGGTGTTTTTTGGTTAGCCTAAGGAATCTTTTGCTGGGTGTGGGGTTAAGGGATGTTATTGGGTTGAGCATACGTTTCATAGACAGGGATACGCGGCCAGGCTCAATAGGTTATATGTGACGAGAAGTGTGCGGGTGATGTGTGTGCGTATGGTAGATGCTGTATACACGGATCATAGAGCTGTTTATATGGACTTGACTTGGGCCAGCTTACCTAAGAGGTATCCAGGGTATTGGAAGTTAAATGTGAGACTTCTTGGGGTGGAGGAGGCAGGGTTAGATTTTAGGACAATGTGGGAGAATTTGTGGGGAGAGGGTAGGGATGTGGGTGACTTGCTGGGGTGGTGGGATGGGGTAACTAAGGAGAGGATCCAGCGGTTTTATGTGCAATGGGGAAAGTACCAGGGTTGGATGACGTACGGGTTGCAGCAGTATTTTGAGGGTAGGTTGCAAAGTTGTTATGAGAGGGGCGTGCAGGCAGGGCAGTATCCCATGGAGGAAATCGAGTTGTTAAAAGGGACGATTCGAGATTTGCAGAATGACAGATTTGATGCGGTGAGAGTGCAGAGTGGAATTGAAGAGGCGGTGTGGGGTGATCGCCCATCGGCCTGTGTGTTACGGGGACAGAGGCAGTGCCGAATGGCTATGGAAATTGATAGGCTGGTGGTACATGAGGACTTGGGTGGATATAGGGCGGGACAAGAGTTAAGAACAACGGAGGCGATGAGTTATTACGTGGATAGGTGGTTTGGCAGAAATTTACTGAGTGTAGGGGTGGATGTGGAGGCTTTCCGGAGGTTGGGGGAGAATTTATCTTTTGTGCTAAGTGGCAGTGATCGCATGGCGTTGGGGGGGGGATATTGAAGAAGGGGAGGTGTGGAGGGCTTTGGAGGGGATGGCACGAGGTAAGGCACCAGGTTTGTATGGCTTACCCTGCGAGTTTTATGTGAGCCATTGGAATACGATGAAAAGGGAGGGGAGGATGGGCAGGTTGCAAGGAACTGCGGTTGTGGTTTTAGTGCCAAAAGGTAAGTGACAAGACATGGTGCAAGACTTTAGGATAATATCATTGCTGTGTGCTGATTATAAGATTTTTGCAAAAATTTTAGGAAATAGGATGAAGTGTGTGGTGGATAGAGTGGTTGCGAGAGGACAATATGGTGTGTCTGGGAGGATGATGTATGATGGGCATAGTATTATAAAGAATTTTGTGGAAGGGTCGAGAGGGGAGCAGGGATGGGGGGTGTCTTAGCATTAGATTGGCAGGCAGCATATGATAGTGTAGAACGTGAGGTGTTGTGGTACATATTACGGAGGCAGGGTTTTGGGGAGGAGGTGGTGCGTTGGGCAGAGACATTGTATACAGGTGTGGGAGTGTGTGTAAAAGCAAATGGGAAGTTGGGGGAGTGGGTATCCATGGGTCGGGGTATTAGGCAGGGTTGTCCCCTGTCTCAATTGTTGTTTGCCTGTTTAACAGGCCCTTTCTATAGAAAGGTGGAAGCACGTTTGGTGGTGGATTGGGGAGTAGGAAGTGGAGAGCAGGGAATTATAGGGTACATGGATGACACGACAATACTCGTGCGAACGCTGAGGAGTTTACGTGCAGTTGGAGATGTTATTGATAATTTCGCGGGGGTTACCGGTTTAAGAGTTAATGTGGAAAAATAAAAATTACTGGTCTTAGGAGATTGGGTGGGAAGAGAGAGTTGGGGATGGAATGTACGTTGGAATATGGTGGACAGGATAAAAGTGTGTGGAATAGTGTATATGGGTAGTGCGAGAGAGGCAAGGATGGTTAATTCTGGACTTGTTGTGGATCGAGTGATGGAGTGATTGGATGGGTTGAGACCAACTCATTTGACAGTACATCAGTGTGGGATTGTTGTGAATGTGTTGTTATACAGTAAAGTCTGGCACGTGGTAGTGGTATATCCGTTAGCAGGTCTGGATGTTATGAGGCTGTTAAAGAGGGTTTTCCATTTTTTTGGGGTTCAGGGTGTGAATGGTTGAGTAGGAGTGTGGTTACTTTACCGGTCAACAGAGGAGGATTGGGGTTGATTGATTTACAGTTAAGAGTAAAGTGTATTTATTTGAAGTGGGGGTTACGCCGTGTGTGGGGTCAAGCAGGGAGGGGAGTGAATGACTTACATGAAGAGGTGCGAATGTGGTGGGGAGGGTCGGAGATGAAGGTGTGTGAAGAAGTGTTGCGGGCGTTGCTGCATGTACGGGACCCTAATAAAGTTCGAGTGGGTGTTTTAGAGCGTGTTGTAAGGGCGAAGGTAGTCGCGAAGGCTGAGAGTATCTATCCTATGTATGCATGGAAGGATATCTGGGAGAGATTACGGTTGATGCGCTTGCGTCCAAATGCGCGAGAGGTATTTTTCCGTTTTCTCCATGGTATACTGCCGTCGGGTGCTGCACTTAAGGAAAGAGGGTTGATGGTGGAGGGCGCGTGTCGGGTGTGCGGGGATGAGGAGACGGCGTTTCATGTAGTGTATTTCTGTGATAATTTGGGGAGTATCAGGGAATGGATGGGTAAGGTTCTGAGGACAGTGGGAGGAGGCAGGATATCAGTATTGAGGGCATTAAGTTTGGACGTGGGAGGCGTCGAGGCGCCTGTGCAACGTGAAATCACGTATATAATTGCGGATTTTGTTTTTGTATCCTGGGCGATGAGAGGGAATGGGGATTAGGAGGTGCGCAAAAGGGTGTTGGCGGCGACCATTTATAGAACGTTGTGTTGTAATCGGGAAATATATGGAAGTTGCTGGGACCAGGCTTTTTCAGCAGGGTACCGTAGCATTGTTAGCGTTCTGAAAGGGGGGGTTGAAGTTCAGGGGATGGAACGGGCTCATCTCTGGGGTTGGGTATGCACAGGGGCTGTGTTGCTGTGTGGATCTGTGTAATGTGTGGTTGTGGTAAATGTGGTTGTGTGAGAGGATGTGGTGGTGCAGTTATATAATGTGTTATAGATGTCTTATATCAGGGTATACTGCCTTCTTTCTTTGTTGAAGTACTTGATTTACCTTTAGGCTTTGCCCTGGCAAATGGGGTTTTATGTGTTTGTACCGAGCATTTTATTGCTATATTATATAATGTGTATAGCCTGTAGATGAGTGCGGAATGCTTATGGCTTTTCTAGTTTTGTGGCTGACTCGTAAGACTAGTGGTAAGGTGAGTATGTGTGACTGTAGGGAACTTATGTACTGGGGGGTTAGATGAGTAAGAGTATGTACTTTGTTTTATCATGAGATTGTGATGTAGGTCCTTTCATTTATTGATTATTTGTGTAGGTTGTGCGTAACCGATATATTTATATATTTATTGTAATATTCTTCTTATTGTATTGTGCATTGGCAACATGTCACAGTAATATTATATAAATAGTGTATACCTGAAGGGATTATGGATTTAATTATATTATTGAACCTGCTACAGGGGGCACCTACATGTTATGTCCTTGTTGTTGTTCTTGTGTGAATAGGATTAAGATTACCCATCTTTCTTAATGTTATGTTTTGTCACAAGCGATATTTTCTAGTATATTTGTGTAACCTCTTTGTGTCTGTTAATATTGTGTTTGTTATTTGCTATTGTACGTTCTGAGGGATTGTGTTTCAAAATGTGTTTATATTAAATGTATATCAACCCTTGTTTAAGGGGTTTTTATGTTAAGCTATGTATTGTATTTTAAATAAAAAAAAAAATATCTCAGTCAGATGTGATTCGTCAAATCCTACTTTACCTCTCGAAAAGTAAGGACTCATCGCTGAATGAATCTTTTCATCAGAAGCACTTTCTGATGCTAGTCATCTATCCTGAGTAATATTATCTAAAACAGTAGGATCAGAGGTATTACTAGGATTTTGGTGCCTTTGTTGCTCGGAAGAGGATACGACTTGAGTGGGGGCGCCAGCCGCACGACTGTCTCTCGTATCTCTTTCTATCTTATAGCAACACTCTCTAGCATGTTCTTTTCTGTTACAATAGGTACATTTAGCTTTCTTCTTCTCGATATCAGATTTCTGTCTAGCCACAGAGACAGATTCAGGATTATGTGTTTTCCTGGTAAAGGTATGAGAAGTTACAGTAGCAGGTACATCAGGCCGGCAATGAGCAGCTGATTTAGGTTGCCAACTTCTAGGACAATTTTTAGTTACCTTGTTTCTCTGTGTTTTAGTATGTACAAGTTTGTGAGAAATCTCGTAATTGTCTGCTAAAGTTGCAGTTTCCAGAATATCCGAGATAGTATGATCGATCAGATATTCTTGTATGTCAGCAGACATTTAAACTCTTCATGTAGTAACAACTGAGCAAGGCTGTCGTAGTTGTTACAGATGGCAGACCTACACCATCTCTCAAATTCAACTTTTTTCTAACGAGCAAACTCTACACAAGTTTGATCTTGTCGTCGTTGTAACATACGAAATGCGCTTTGATAACTTACAGGTAACAAGTTATATGTCTCTAGAATAATTCGTTTGACAGCGTCATAACTTATGTACTTGGCAAATGGTAAAGCAGCAGTACAAGTTTGAGCTCTTCCTGTCAAAGCTGTGTGCAACAAGGTAGCCCAGTGCTTACATGACCAGTTCATAGCACGTGCCTGGTTCTCAAACACATCAAAATAGGTGTCTAAGTCACTCCCAAAAAACTTAGGAGCCATGGAGGCAGCTTTCTGCACATTAAATGTGTCCTGTGATCTATCAGTCTGTTGTCTTCCAATACGAATATTTTCTCTCTGGAAATCTTCTTCGTTCAATTTCCTCTGTGCCTCTATTTGTGCAGTCTGCAACATAAAGAGGCATTCCAACCTCTCAAACTGTTCCTGAGAGATAGGACCAGTGGGTAATGGAGGAGTAAGGAATCTAACGTGGTCTGGACGGTCCTTAGGTCGGACACCTTGTCCAGGCATCTCAAGAGAGTCTAGATCTGGTCTAGAATAAGTAGATACAGGTGTAGCATACACTGTACTGGTATGAGGCTGAGTCATACTACCAGCTATACTCTGTACTATTGTGTCAGTGAGGCGGGAAGGCGTGAGCGGAGGTTCACTAGTCTCAGACACTTCTGCTGTAGTTGCTCTTTCTTCTACGTCATCAAATAGTCATACTTCCTAATTGTGACACTAGGCTTTCCGAATCTGAATCATAATCAGACATCTCTGTATGAGCAGGAAACAATATATCTTTAATTAACGCTCTGACAGTTTCTGCGGTGTAATTCCTGTTATACGCCACACCAAGATATTCGACTAATCGCCAACACGTCTGAAGTTTTAATATACTCAACTCAGACAGAGTCAGAGTATCAGTTAACTGTTTCACTTTGGCATACATCACGAAAATAAATGTACTACAAGAGAGTGATTATGGGAAACTATAATCCTGATAGGAATTTTAGTGTTAGTTGTCTTAGAGCTAGAGCTCATAAACAGTATTTCCATCTCCTTGGATCAAGAGACTCAGACAAGTACATACATCCACCTAGTATGTTGTACAAGACTAAACTCAAAGTCTTCAGATTAGGAAAATACTCAAAGTGTTTGATCATAGAGTTACTAGTACGTCAAACAGGACAATTTCTCCAGCACCTTGGATCAAGAGCCTCCCGGACAGGCCCCCGTTTATTACAAAAAACGCGATTCTAAAAGCTTAGAGATCTCCAGTGAATACTAGAAAGGACTGCCCTTCTAGCATCCAGCCTGTTACTAGGTTTTCATAAAAATTAGTCAGTATCCTTGTCCAATTATCCATTAGAATTCAGTATGATTCAATAGTGCTTCAGGATTACAACTGGTAGCCTACTAACTAGAGAAATTAAAATTTAATAAATTTATTAAGTCTAGAGGTATATTACCAAATTAAATTAAATTAAATTAATCACAGTAATCAAAATAATATTAATCACTTCTCTCGTATACAGTATTATTGTGCTGAAAGCACATATCACATTTATAATTCTTAAGTACCATCTGGTACATTAACATTTAATAAGATATTACAAATATGTACAAGCAAGTTTGTGTGTATGTGCGTAAGTGCTCTAAGTAGTTCGCTATGTCTCATGACTCGACTAGACTTAAACAAGTGACTGACAAAGTCCTCAAATAAACTAACTTTTTGACCAACTGGCTATCAGAACAGTCTGCTTGAACAATAAAAAGAATGCTAAGCCCAATAGCAATATAACAAGCAACTGTGACACAGAATCAGGAACAAAGAGATAATATAATGACACTAAATAGGGACCATCAGCAGATCCTCCACAAAAGTCACAAAACTCCAATACATAAGAAAATCAATACATAAGAAAATCAGCATAAGAAAATCCCCAACTGTGATAGTACACAGATACCAGTACAAGTTAGGTCAGAAGCTACAGCTCAGGATCTGAGTTGCTCAGAGTGTCTAAGCGACACACAACCTCAGTACAACGTCGAAAATCACTAAGTCTATACAATGTTCTGTGAACAGTCTCCAGAACTAACAAGAATAATGAGACAAGAGACGATCTTCCAACAAGGGCCAATAAGGAAGGGTTAGGCACTTGTCAGGAATACGTGCAACCACCAAGCGAGTCTAGACCAGACTGAATACTTCAGGCGAGGTGAGGACACCCCCCCTCGATCACGTGATAGCTCAGTGGACAGTTACTGCCCAGCAACAGAAGCCGGCAGGGAAACGAGCAAAGAACAATAATTACAGTAGTTAGACAATCAAGACTTGAACTGAGGACATATGTTACATCCTACCTAACAACATAACTAAGTCAAATAATAATATGAAGCAATACATTTACGATTTAGCTATTATCGCAAATATAAGCAATGTAAAATTATATGAAAATATACATTATATTCATAATCATAATATACATTGTAACCCATTCAGGGGTTGCAACATTGTGACAGTGGTGGTGGGTTGTGACAGTGCTGGTGGGTTGTGACTTTGGTGGTGGATGTAATAGAGGTGTTGGGTTGTGACAGTGGTGATGGGTTGAGACAGTGGCAATGGGTTGTGACGTTGGTGGTGGGTTGTGACAGTGGTGGTGTGTTGTTACAGTGGTGGTGGGTTGTGATAGTGGTGGTGGGTTGTGTCATTGGTTGTGGGTTTTGACAGCGGTGGTGGGTTATGGCAGTGGTAGTGGGTTTTGACACAGGTGGTGGGTTGTGACAGTTGTGATGGGTTGTGAGAGTGGAGAAGAGTTGTGACATTGGTGGTATGTTGTGACAGAGGGGGTGGGTCGTTACAGTGGTGGTCGGTTGTGACAGTGGTGGTGGGTTGTGACAGTGGTGGTGGGTTGTGGCAGTGGTACTGGTTTCTGACAGTGGTTTTGGGCTGGGGCAGTAGTGTTGGGTTGTGACAGTGATAGTGGGTTGTGACAGTGGGGGTTGGGTCTGACAGTAGAAGCGGGTTGTGACAGTGGTGGTAGATTGTGACAGTGGTTTTTAGTTGTGACAGTGGTGGTAGTGTGTGACAGTGGCTTTTAGTTGTGACAATGGTGATGGTTTGTGACAATGGTGGTAGGTTGTGTCAGTGTTAGTGAGTTGTGACAGTGGTGGTGGGTTGTGACAGTGGTTGTGGGTTGTGACAGTGGTGGTTGGTTGTCACAGTGGTTGTGGGTTTTCACAATGATGGTAGGAGTTGACAGTGGTTTTGGTAGTGAAAGTGGTGGTGGGTTGTGAGATTGATCGTGGGTTGTGTCAGTGGTGGTGGGTTGTGACAGTAGTGGTAGGTTGTGATAGAGGTGGTGGGTTGTGAGATGGGGAATGTTTTGAGACAGTGGCTGTTGGTTGTGACAGTAATGGTGGGTTGTGACTGTGGTTGTGGGTTGTGACAGTGGTGTTGGGTTGTGACAGTGGTGGTGTTTGATCCAAGGTCCCGGAGAAAGGGTACATTTTGCTGGACCAGCGCCAACCCAACTTCATCATGGACGACACTGTACAGCAAATGATCGGGGAATTGACTCTAACGACGTTGGAGACCTTGTCGCTGCAGAAGTGCTGGCAGATAGCAAAACACCTCAGAGTGACTTACAATAGGCACTATACCGCAGAGACAACTCGCTCTGTTATACGGAATATTTTCTTCCCCCTACAGCTGAACGTCCCTAAGGAGGTAGATTCGGACGTAGAGAGCCTCGTTTCTCAGCTCGACCACGTGTCCTTGCTAGAAGATTCAGAAGGCTCGATGGGAGCATCGGGACTCGCTCCTGGGAAAACTCAAATCTTTTTACCCTCTGATAGAGGAACCACAACAGAACCGGGAGAAATAGCTAGAGACGCAGACTCGCCCGCAAAGGAGGATGAGGTAAGGCAGCCTGGGGGAGGTGCTCGTCCAAAAGAGCAGCCTGCAATACTCTCTCCTTTTCCACTACTATCTAGCCCCATCTCTCAAGACCAGTTTGGGAGGATGGAGCGCATTATACTCTTACAAACTGCTCAAATTGAGGCCCAACGTAAGCTGAATGATGAGGAGTTTAAGCAGGAGAATATACGCTACGAGCACCAACAACAAGGTGAAGGCATTGGGAGGTCTCATGCTCATGAGAGTCCATATTTCGCCCCTGGTGCCCAAATTTTGCGAGGCCGACTTGGACTCGTTTTTTGCCACGTTCGAGAATCAGGCTCGTGCTATGCAGTGGCCCCAGAGATACTGGGCTACGCTATTGCATACCACTTTGACGGGGAAGGCTAGGAAGTGTGCAGCTGCATTGCCTTACCATCAATATATATGAGAACATATGACCTACTCCCAATAAGCTACCAGCAGGCTTTTCGTACCCTCCAGCGGCTGCCAGGACAAACATGGGTGGACTTCGCCCGACAAAAGCAGATAGCATTCGAGAGATGGCAGCGGGCCTCGAGCTGCCATACAGTAAACAGCCTGGTCCAGTTGATCCTGCAGGAAGATTTTTACAATGCCATTTCGGGAGATCTGCGCAAATTCTTGATAGATCATCAGGGTCTAGATGTAATGAAAACTGCCGCTTTGGCCGACCATTACGACATTTCAAGTCAGCTGATTAGTGATAAGCCTCCCAAGGAGAAGAACCCGAAGTTTAGTTCAAAGGATCGAACACCTTCATCAAGAGAAGGACCTCGCCAGAGATTCCCTCCAGAGGTTGCTGCTCGTGCCTTCTCACCGTCCCGCCACAGTGTTAGATCAGTGACTAGAAGTAACAGAGAAGCTCTCCCAGCAAGAAAAGCTCTAACATGTTCCTACTGCCAGAGAAGGGGGCATAGCAGGAACAATTGTTATAAGTTGGAAAACGATACTGGAAGACAGGCTCAGGAAAGAGCCCCGATGCAGATGGTTACTTCTACGTCCCAAGGCCGAGAAGATCCAAGAACGAAGCAAGTTACCGTTGGCCAAAGAGCTTCTTCATCGAGATGACTAGCGCCTATGAAAGTGTCTGAGCTAAAGGTTCAGATGGCGATGAAGCCTTATTTTTCTACTGGGAGTGTTGGGATGGACGAATCTCGGGTTGTGGAGGTCAAGGTTTATCGAGACACTGGGAGTTACCTTACGCTCTTGAGGAAAGGTGTCCTGCCTTTAACCGACGTAACTTATACCAAGATGGACGTACTCCTAGAAGCCTATGGTGGGAATGTTTCTAGGGTCCCTCTTCACAAGACATACCTGAAGGTTGATGGCTACAAAGGGTATGCTGCTGTGGGCATATCGGAAGGTTTCCCGATCAAATCAGTAGATCTACTGATAGGGAACGATTTAAGCCTAGAAGGAATTAGTAAAGAGCCGGTGGTCATAGATAATGCCTCAAGCGATAATTATGCACTCGAAGTTTGCGGAAAGGAACCATCTTTATTCCCTCTCGGAATCGTCACGAGAGCCATGGCCCGGTCCCGACATTCTTCTCCAGTGAGAAGAGAAGATCATGCGGATATGGGATTAAATTTGTTATTCAGTAAAACCCATCTACCTAAATCCAAAGATACAGAACCTGCCGAGTTCTCTTCACATCTAGAGTCACCTGGCACCAAACCCTTTGGCCGGAAGAATTAATACAGGGGCAACGGGAAGACCCATCTCTAGCAGGGATAAAGAAGTTAGTAGTGTCAAAGAATGAAGCGGAAAGACTGGAGGACTGTTTTTACTATCAGGGAGAGATACTGATGAAAAAATCCACGCTTAGAGGTTCCCTAGGTGACTCTTCGCCTAGGGTTAGATGTGTATTAGTTTTGCCGGCGATTTTCCGAGAACTTGCCCTGGGTGTTGCCCACAACAGTCCCATGGGGGGGCATCTGGGCATAAGGAAGACAATAGGAAAATTGTCAAAATACTTTTACTGGCCAAAAATGAGAGAGACCGTGGTGGATCACTTGCATCATTGTCAGGTATGCCAAGTGGTGGGCAAGCCCGCGCATACTCCTCCTCCTGCTCCACTTATCCCCATCACATCAGACGGAGAACCGTTTGTCCACCTGATTATTGATTGTGTGAGCCCGCTTCCCAAAACCAAGCTTGGGAACCAATTCTTGTTTACAATCATGGACTCTGCAACCAGGTATCCAGAGGCCATGCCGTGAGAAGGATAAATGCCAGGACCATAGTACGAGCTTTGGTCAAGTTTTTCTCTCATGTGGGGTTGCCCTATGAAATCCAGTTGGACCAGGGTTCCAATTTTACCTCAAAGATCTTCAAAGAAGCCTTGTCGCGTCTGGGAGTAAAGTCAATACGGGCTACCAGTTATCGACCCCAATCCCAGGGAGTCCTAGAAAGGTTCCATCGTACCCTGAAGACGATGCTACGTTCTTATTGCGAGCAGTTCAGCAAAGATTGGGACGAAGGTATTCCATTTCTTCTCTTAGCAATAAGAGAAAGTGAACAAGAGAGTTTGGGCTACAACCCATTCTAGCTGATATACGGCCACACTGTACGTGGTCCCCTAGCTGTGTTAAAGGACGTGTGGACCGGGTGCTCTAAACCAACTTTACGAGTCTCTCCTGATTTGATGCAAGAACATCTAGCCTTCACAAGAGATTTAGCTTCAAGGAACTTAGTCAAAGCCCAGGCTACGATGAAGGAACGTTATGATAAGCGTGCAGCACCACGTACATTTCACCGAGATATGAAGGACCGATGGAGGTGGTTAAAAGGTTGAGTGAAGTGAACTACCAAGTACGAACACCAGGAAAGAGGAAATCGACCCACACCTACCACATTAACCAGCTGAAGAGATACTACGGGAAACCTGTTCCCACCACTCCTGTCATCCCTATTCCTGCTGAAGAAGATTGCTCGAGAGGGATAGAAATCCGCCTCCAAAATTCGGAAGTACTCCAAGCCTTGGACACTTTCCTGGGTGACCTTAGCGCCGACAGAGTGAAAGAGGTTAAGAAACTGATAGAGCAGTTCCCAATGCTATTTGAGGACATTCCCAAACGTTGTACGTTGGGAACTCATGATGTAGACGTCCGAGGCACTGCCCCAATTAAACAAGCTCCATACTGCCTAAGTCCAGTCAAGCACAAAATTTTGCAGGAAGAAATAGATTTTCTGCTATCTAATGGACTTATTGCACTTAGTGAGAGTCCCTGGGCCTCTCCCTGTATTTTGGTCCCGAAATCAGACGGGACATATCGGATGTGCACTGACTATAGGAAAGTGAACGCTGTCACAGTGCCGGATGGTTACCCATTGCCACGGGTAGATGACTTAATTGACCGAGTACCTGGAGCAAAGTTTGTGAGCCGTTTGGACCTGCTGAGAGGTTACTACCAGGTTCTGCTGACCTCCAAAGCCCAGGAGATTTCAGCCTTTACTGTACATGGGGGTTTGTATAACTATCTAGTGACCCCTTTCGGCCTCTGCAACGCGGCTTCCACCTTCCAACGACTGATGAACCAACTTGCCCACGGCCTTGAGGGGGTAGAGGCCTACCTGGACGATCTTGTGATTGTCAGTGACGACTGGGAGTCGCATCTGTCCCGTCTAGAGGCCCTGTTTCAAGAACTGGAGAAGTATAATTTCACGGTTAACCTAGCAAAATGCAAATTCGGACAGGCTACGATAAAGTATTTAGGGTTTAAGATAGGGCAGGGTACGGTCGCACCTTTGAATGTTAAAGTTAAGGCCATTACAGAATTTCCGGTACCTCTGGACAGAAAAGGGGTTCAACGGTTTTTAGGCATGGCCAGTTATTATAGAAGGTTTTTCCCGAACTTTGCACAAGTGGCAGCTCCACTCTGTGAACTCACTAGTGCTAAAGTTAAATTTAATTGGACTGATGAGTGTGATCTAGCTTTCCTAAGGCTAAAGCGTTTACTTAATTCTAGCCCAGTTTTGTGTAGCCCCGATTTTGACATCCCCTTTTTTCTGCATATTGATGAAAGTAGCTATGCAGTCGGAGCTGTGTTGCTGCAGCCATCGACAACCTCAGATATTCTCCATCCCATAGCTTATTATTCCTCTAAATTAAAATCCCATCAAAGAAGCTATGCCACAGTAGAAAAAGAGGCATTAGTTTTAGTATTGGCCCGTGAACATTTTGATGTATACGTCGGAACTTCTCCTCATAAAGTCACTATCTTTTCAGATCATAATCCCCTTACTTTCATTAACTCCATGAAGTCTAGGAATGCAAGGATACAAAGATGGGCTCTGTTACAAAAAACGCAATTCTAAAAGCTTAGAGATCTCCAGTGAATACTAGAAAGGACTGCCCTTCTAGCATCCAGCCTGTTACTGGGTTTTCGTAACAAGTAGTCAGTATCCTTGTCCAATTATCCATTAAAATTCAGTATTATTCAATAGTGCTTTAGGATTACAACTGGTAGGCTACTAACTAGAGTAATTAAAATTTAATAAATTTATTAAGTCTAGAGGTATTTTATCAAAGTAAATTAAATCACAGCAATCAAAATAAAATCAATCTCTCGAGTTCAATATTATTGTGCTGAAAGCACATATCACATTTATAATTCCTAAGTACCGTCTGGTACATTAACATTTAATAAGATATTACAAATATGTACAAGTAAGTGTGTATGTTTGTAAGTGCTCTTAAGTAGTTCACTATGTCTCACGACTCGACTAGACTTAAA
>NW_027197948.1:0-10000 GCF_038502225.1 Cherax quadricarinatus
ATAATGACGCCGGGTGTGACGCACTAAAGTACATAATGTCTCCGGGTGTGACGCACTCCAGTACATAATGACGCCGGGTGTGACGCACTCCAGTACATAATGACGCCGGGTGTGACGCACTAAAGTACATAATGACGCCGGGTGTGACGCACTCCAGTACATAATGACGCCGGGTGTGACGCACTCCAGTACATAATGACGCCGGGTGTGACGCACTTCAGTACATAATGACGCCGGGTGTGACGCACTCCAGTAAATAATGACGCCGGGTGTGACGCACTCCAGTACATAATGACGCCGGGTGTGACGCACTAAAGTACATAATGACGCCGGGTGTGACGCACTCCAGTACATAATGACGCCGGGTGTGACGCACTCCAGTACATAATGACGCCGGGTGTGACGCACTAAAGTACATAATGACGCCGGGTGTGACGCACTCCAGTACATAATGACGCCGGGTGTGACAGCACTCCAGTACATAATGACGCAGGGGGTGACGCACTCCAGTACATAATGACGCCGGGTGTGACGCACTCCAGTACATAATGACGCCGGGTGTGACGCACTCCAGTACATAATGACGCCGGGTGTGACGCACTCCAGTACATAATGACGCCGGGTGTGACGCACTCCAGTACATAATGACGCAGGGTGTGACGCACTCCAGTACATAATGACGCCGGGTGTGACGCACTCCAGTACATAATGACGCCGGGTGTGACGCACTCCAGTACATAATGACGCCGGGTGTGACGCACTCCAGTACATAATGACGCCGGGTGTGACGCACTCCAGTACATAATGACGCAGGGTGTGACGCACTCCAGTACATAATGACGCCGGGTGTGACGCACTCCAGTACATAATGACGCCGGGTGTGACGCACTCCAGTACATAATGACGCCGGGTGTGACGCACTCCAGTACATAATGACGCCGGGTGTGACGCACTCCAGTACATAATGACGCCGGGTGTGACGCACTCCAGTACATAATGACGCCGGGTGTGACGCACTCCAGTACATAATGACGCCGGGTGTGACGCACTCCAGTACATAATGACGCACTCCAGCAGGGTGTGACGCACTCCAGTACATAATGACGCCGGGTGTGTCGCACTCCAGTACATAATGACGCCGGGTGTGACGCACTCCAGTACATGAATGACGCACTCCAGTACATAATGGGTGTGACGCACTCCAGAACATAATGACGCCGGGTGTGACGCACTCCAGTACATAATGACGCCGGGTGTGACGCACTCCAGTACATAATGAGGCCGGGTGTGACGCACTCCAGTACATAATGACGCCGGGTGTGACGCACTCCAGTACATAATGACGCCGGGTGTGACGCACTCCAGTACATAATGACGCCGGGTGTGACGCACTCCAGTACATAATGACGCCGGGTGTGACGCACTCCAGTACATAATGACGCCGGGTGTGACGCACTCCAGTACATAATGACGCCGGGTGTGACGCACTCCAGTACATAATGACGCCGGGTGTGACGCACTCCAGTACATAATGACGCCGGGTGTGACGCACTCCAGTACATAATGACGCCGGGTGTGACGCACTCCAGTACATAATGACGCCGGGTGTGACGCACTAAAGTACATAATGACGCCGGGTGTGACGCACTCCAGTACATAATGACGCCGGGTGTGACGCACTCCAGTACATAATGACGCAGGGTGTGACGCACTCCAGTACATAATGACGCCGGGTGTGACGCACTCCAGTACATAATGACGCCGGGTGTGACGCACTCCAGTACATAATGACGCCGGGTGTGACGCACTCCAGTACATAATGACGCCGGGTGTGGCGCACTCCAGTACATAATGACGCCGGGTGTGACGCACTCCAGTACATAATGACGCCGGGTGTGACGCACTCCAGTACATAATGACGCTGGGTGTGGCGCACTCCAGTACATAATGACGCCGGGTGTGTCGCACTCCAGTACATAATGACGCCGGGTGTGACGCACTCCAGTACATAATGACGCCGGGTGTGACGCACTCCAGTACATAATGACGCAGGGTGTGACGCACTCCAGTACATAATGACGCAGGGTGTGGCGCACTCCAGTACATAATGTCGCCGGGTGTGGCGCACTCCAGTACATAATGACGCCGGGTGTGGCCCACTCCAGTACATAATGACGCCGGGTGTGACGCACTCCAGTACATAATGACGCCGGGTGTGACGCACTCCAGTACATAATGACGTAGTGTGTGACGCACTCCAGTACATAATGACGCCGGGTGTGACGCACTCCAGTACATAATGACGCAGGGTGTGACGCACTCCAGTACATAATGACGCAGGGTGTGACGCACTCCAGTACATAATGACGTCAGGGTGTGACGCACTCCAGTACATAATGACGCCGGGTGTGACGCACTCCAGTACATAATGACGCCGGGTGTGACGCACTCCAGTACATAATGACGCCGGGTGTGACGCACTCCAGTACATAATGACGCCGGGTGTGACGCACTCCAGTACATAATGACGCCGGGTGTGACGCACTCCAGTACATAATGACGCCGGGTGTGACGCACTCCAGTACATAATGACGCCGGGTGTGACGCACTCCAGTACATAATGAGGCCGGGTGGTACGCACTCCAGTACATATGGAGTTTATACATAATGAGTGTTTATCTGGAGTTTATCTGGAGAGAGTTCCGGGGGTCAACGCCCCCGCGGCCCGGTCTGTGACCAGGCCTCCTTAGGTCAGTGTCCCAGGATGCGACCCACACCAGTCGACTAACACCCAGGTACCCATTTTACTGATGGGGAACATAGACAACAGGTGGAAAGAAACACGTCCAATGTTTCTACTCTGGCTGGGAATCGAACCCAGGCCCTCACCGTGTGAAGCGAGAGCGTTAACCACCAGGCCACCAGAGCCCCTAATAACTGTTGTTACAGATAATAACTGTAGTTACACATAATAACTGTTGTTACAGATAATAACTGTTGTTACAAATAATAACTTTTGTTACAAATAATAACTGTTGTTACAGATAATAACTGTTGTTACAGATAATAACTGTTGTTACAGATCACAACTGTTGTTACAGATAATAACTGTTGTTACAGATAATAACTGTTGTTACAGATAATAACTGTTGTTAGAGATAATAACTGTTGTTACAGATAATAACTGTTGTTACAGATAATAACTGTTGTTAGAGATAATAACTGTTGTTACAGATAATATCTGTTGTTACAGATAATAACTGTTGTTACAGATAATAACTGTTGTTACACATAATTACTGTTGTTACTAGATAATAACTGTTGTTACAGATAATAAGTGTTGTTACAGATAATAACTGTTGTTACCGATAACTATTGTTACACATAATAGCTGTTGTTACAGATAATAACTATTGCTACAGATAATAACTGTTGTTACAGATAATAACTGTTGTTACACATAATAACTGTTGTTACAGATAATAACTGTTGTTACAGATAATAACTGTTGTTACAGATAATAACTGTTGTTACCGATAACTATTGTTACACATAATAGCTGTTGTTACAGATAATAACTATTGCTACAGATCATAACTGTTGTTATAGATAATAACTGTTGTTACAGATAATAACTGTTGTTACAGATAATAACTATTGTTACAGATCATAACTGTTGTTACAGATAATAACTGTTGTTACAGATAATAACTGTTGTTACAGATAATAACTGTTGTTACAGATAATAACTGTTGTTACAGATAATAACTGTTGTTACAGATCATAACTGTTGTTACAGATAATAACTGTTGTTACAGATAATAACTGTTGTTACAGATAATAACTGTTGTTACAGATAATAACTGTTGTTACAGATCATAACTGTTGTTACAGATCATAACTGTTGTTACAGATAATAACTGTTGTTACAGATAATAACTGTTGTTACACATAATAGCTGTTGTTACAGATAATAACTATTGCTACAGATCATAACTGTTGTTATAGATAATAACTGTTGTTACAGATAATAACTGTTGTTACAGATAATAACTGTTGTTACAGATAATAACTGTTGTTACAGATCACAACTGTTGTTACAGATAATAACTGTTGTTACAGATAATAACTGTTGTTACACATAATAGCTGTTGTTACAGATAATAACTATTGCTACAGCTAATAACTGTTGTTACAGATAATAACTGTTGTTACACATAATAACTGTTGTTACAGATAATAACTATTGCTACAGATAATAACTGTTGTTACAGATAATAACTGTTGTTACAGATAATAACTATTGCTACAGATCATAACTGTTGTTATAGATAATAACTGTTGTTACAGATAATAACTGTTGTTACAGATAATAACTATTGTTACAGATCATAACTGTTGTTATAGATAATAACTGTTGTTACAGATAATAACTGTTGTTACAGATAATAACTGTTGTTACAGATAATAACTGTTGTTACAGATCACAACTGTTGTTACAGATAATAACTGTTGTTACAGATAATAACTGTTGTTACAGATAATAACTGTTGTTACAGGTAATAACTGTTGTTACAGATCATAACTGTTGTTACAGATCATAACTGTTGTTACAGATAATAACTGTTGTTACAGATAATAACTGTTGTTACAGATAATAACTGCTGTTACAGATAATAACTGTTGTTACAGATAATAACTGTTGTTACAGGTAATAACTGTTGTTACAGGTAATAACTGTTGTTACAGATAATAACTGTTGTTACAGATAATAACTGTTGTTACAGATAATAACTGCTGTTACAGATAATAACTGTTGTTACAGATAATAACTGTTGTTACAGATAATAACTGCTGTTACAGATAATAACTGCTGTTACAGATAATAACTGTTGTTACAGATAATAACTGCTGTTACAGATAATAACTGTTGTTACAGATAATAACTGTTGTTACAGATAATAACTGTTGTTACAGATAATAACTGCTGTTACAGATAATAACTGTTGTTACAGATAATAACTGTTGTTACAGATAATAACTGCTGTTACAGATAATAACTGTTGTTACAGATAATAACTGTTGTTACAGATAATAACTGCTGTTACAGATAATAACTGTTGTTACAGATAATAACTGTTGTTACAGATAATAACTGTTGTTACAGATAATAACTGTTGTTACAGATAATAACTGCTGTTACAGATAATAACTGTTGTTACAGATAATAACTGCTGTTACAGATAATAACTGTTGTTACAGATAATAACTGCTGTTACAGATAATAACTGTTGTTACAGATAATAACTGTTGTTACAGGTAATAACTGTTGTTACAGGTAATAACTGTTGTTACAGATAATAACTGTTGTTACAGATAATAACTGTTGTTACAGATAATAACTGTTGTTACAGATAATAACTGCTGTTACACATAATAACTGTTGTTACAGATAATAACTGTTGTTACAGATAATAACTGCTGTTACACATAATTACTGTTGTTACAGATAATAACTGTTGTTACAGATAATAACTGTTGTTACAGATAATAACTTTTGTTACAGATAATAACTGTTGTTACAGATAATAACTGTTGTTACAGATAATAACTGTTGTTACAGGTAATAACTGTTGTTACAGGTAATAACTGTTGTTACAGATAATAACTGTTGTTACAGATAATAACTGTTGTTACAGATAATAACTGTTGTTACAGATAATAACTGTTGTTACAGATAATAACTGTTGTTACAGATAATAACTGCTGTTACTCATAATAACTGTTGTTACAGACAATAACTGCTGTTACACATAATAACTGTTGTTACAGATAATAACTGCTGTTACACATAATAACTGGTTCCTGATACAATTGGATAACTTAAGTTTGTCAAGATGGAAATTTGTCAGTTGTGATTAATTCTTTACCAGAGTTAAGGTCAAACAAACTATTAACTTATTCAAGTTAGTGTTGCTCAACCTGAGCATAACTCAGCCAGTACCAGTAAAATCATTGTTATTGTAACTATGTTATGGTCACTGTTGCATGATGACGTCACTGTTTCATGATGACGTCACTGTTTCATAATGACGTCACTGTTTACAGAACTACGGTATTACAATGGGAAATACTCTGGCTTAATCCTGGACGATTTTTTTTAGAGAATATTTTGAGACTGAAGTAATAATACGGATTTTACTTCCTGAACAAACATAGCAGAGATATATAAGATAAGAATTTGTTCGGATTTTTAAACCGGAGCCATGTAAGATAAACCAGGAAAACCAGTGAGTCATCGAGGACTGTCTGTTTTATTTCCATTGTGGTTTCTTCAGTCTTGTCCCCCAGGATGCTACCCACACCAGTGACAGCAGGTGTAAGGAAACACGCCCAGTGTTTCCACCCGGGCGAGAGATCGAACTATGGACACTTAGTGTGTGAGGCGAGAGTGCTGCCAACCAGGCCACGGGACACTTTTCCGTTTGTCTAAGATGACAATATTTTCAGACCTTCTTAGGCAAATGACATCATCTTTGACCTTCCAGAAAATTCGAATAAACTGGCAAATATATGGTAATCGTCCTTTACTCTAATGTTCTCCTTACTGGTGCTAATGTCAGTAACACTGTCTCTACAGGTCTTGGACCATTCCGTCTCTTATCCATCCAGCGGTATCTTGTACGTCGTGACCATATCTCTCCACCTTTCCTTAGTCACTTGAAATTCATGCAGCTTCTGACATTCCCTGTGGACTTTCTCTGGCAGAGATGTTATGTAGGTTACCCGCTGATACTGATGCTGTCTACACTGCTACCAGCCTGGAGATGAACACTGACAACACTGATGCTACCTTCACCTTCCTGAAGGTAATTGTGTGTGTGTGTGTGCTCACCTAATTGTGGTCGCAGGGGTCGAAACTCAGCTCCTGGCCCCGCCTCTTCACCGAGTGCTACTAGGTCCTCTCTCTCCCTGCTCCATGAGTTTATCATACCTCATGTTAAAATTATGTATGGTTCCTGCCTCCACTACATCACTTGCTAGACTGTTCCACTTCCTGACAACTCTATGACTGAAGAAATACTTCCTAACGTCCCTGTGATTCATCTGAGTCTTCAGCTTCCAATTATGACCCCTTGTTTCTGTGTCCCCTCTCTGAAACATCCTGTCTCTGTCCACCTTATCTATTCCACGCAATATTTTGTATGTCGTTATCATGTCTCCCCTGACCCTCCTGTCCTCCAGTGTCGTCAGGCAGATTTCCCTCAACCATTCACCGTAGGACATTTCCCTGAGCTCCGGAACTAACCTTGTTGCAAACCTTTGCACTTTCTCTAATTTCTTGACGTGCTTAACCAGGTCTGGGTTCCAAACTGGTGCTGCATACTCCAGTATGGGCCTAACGTACACGGTGTACAGTGTCTTGAACGATTCCTTGGTGAGGTATCGGAACGCTATTCTCAGGTTTGCCAGGCGCCCATATGCTGCAGCAGTTATCTCACGTGCACCTCAGGAAATGTGCTCGGTATTATACTCACCACAAGATCTTTTTTCTTAATTGAGGGTTGTAGTCTCTGGCTACCTAGCCTATGTCTGCGATCCTTCCTGTCTCCACTGTAAATACTTCCTTAAATCTAATGTTGAGCTCCTCACATACTTCTTGTTCGTTTCTTGTGAGTTCCCATCCTTCCTTCCTCAGCCTGATCACCTGGTCCTTGACTCTCGTCTTCCTCCTGATGTCGCTTTGCATATAGGAAGCATTGAAAAAAAACAAAAATTTTAGAGATGCAGTCTGCACTTTTCAGGCATTATTTGTATGTTTATAGCAAACTTCTGTGCAAAATTTCAGACCGTTTCATGCCCATTTATCCTGCAGCATCACGATCAACTTTTCGTCAAATTATACACCACTGAAAGCAATTAGTTATAATCAATATTAACCTTGACCTAAAACGCTTTCTTGATAGTTGTGACAGAACCCACAGGCATAACACCAGACACAAACATCTCTACGACATTCCCCGTGTCCGACTAAACCTTTACAAAAATTCAATGTATGTCAAAGGCCCTAAAATCTGGAATACCCTACCTGAGAACTCTAGAACTGCAGACACATTCATCACCTTCAAAACTACCATTAGAAAACATCTTATCTCCCTGATACACCCTGTCAACTAACTACACGAATACCACCTGGTGGTTCACACGTACACTCACTCACTCATTTGACCATAAACAGAAATATTAATCTCAATCTTAAAATAATAAATCCTGTGATACTCCAATACTGAAACTATGTACTGTGCCAAAACAAAAGCATTCACATTGCTAAACTCACAAACTAGTATTTAGTCACTTAGCCATAATACCAACTTACCTCATTTTGTAATATTTTACAATTAAGAATAAAACTAAGTATGCCCGAAATGCCTAGCCATGCTAAGCGTTCTAGTGGTACACTCTGTAATCACAATTTTACTACATGTAAACCACACAACAACCAAATTTCTGTAAACTCAACATTGTAATCCTTATAGAGAATAAACTTTGAATTTGAATTTGAATTTGAATTTGAAAAGAGCGGTGGAGAACCTTGAATCAGGAAGAGAGTGAGGAATGAGCTTATTAACAATAACCAGCACGGTTGCAGGAAAGGAAAATCCCTTTTCACAATTCTACTGGAGTTTTGTGACAAAGTGACAGAAGTAAGACAGAGAGGGGGGGAGGGGTAGAATGCTTTTTCTTGTACTCTTAGAAGGCTTTCGATAGTTTCACACAAGAGATTAGTGCAAAAGCTAGAGGAGCAGGCAAAAATAACAGGTAAGGCATCGCAATGGATCAAAGAATACCTGACAAGAATGAAACAGTGAGTCATGGTATGTGACGAGGTGTCAGAGTGGGCACCTGTGACGAGCGGAATTCCACAGTGGTCAGTCTTAGGGCCGCTGCTGTTTATGGTATATGTGAATGACATGACAGAAGAAATGGATTCATTTGTAGATGATGTGAAGCTAATGTGAGTTCAATCGGATGAGGATCAGGCAGGACAACAAAGGGATCTGGACAAGCCGCAAGCCTGGTCCAGCAACTGGCTCCTGGAGTTTAACACCACCAACTGCAAAGTTATGAAGATTGGGGAGGGTCAAAGAACACCACAGAGCACAGGCTAGGGGTGGCCAAAGACTCCAAACCTCACTCAAGGAACAGAATCTTGGAGTGAGTATAATACCGAGCACATCTGAGGTGCACATCAACCAAACAACTGCTGAAACATATGGGCGCTTGGCAACCTAGGAATAGCTTAATTAGACATTGTTCAAGACTCTGTACATCCTGCACGTCAGGCCTATATTGGAGTATACAGCACCAGTAAGGGGCCCCTTACCTGGTCAAGCACGTCAAGAAATTAGAGTAAGTGCAGGGGTTTGCAACAAGACTAGTCCCGGAGCTATGGGGTATGTCTTACGAGGATAGGTTAATCGATCTGACAATACCGGAGGACAGGATAGGGGGGACATGATAACGACATATAAAATACTGAGAGGAATTGACAAGCTGGGTAGGGACAGGGTGTTCAAGAGATGGGACAGAAAAATAATGGGTCACAACTGGAAGTTGAAAACTCATGAGTCATGGATGTTAGGAAGTATTTTTTCAGTCACAGGGTTGTCAGGAAGTGGAAGAATCTGGAGAGTGTTATAGTGGAGGCAGGATCCATACATAGCTTTAAGAAGAGATACGATAAAACTTTTGGAGCAGGGAGAGAGTGGACCTAGTAACAAAAAAAGAGAAAGTCACTGAAATCACACGACTGATAGATCGAGAAAGAGAGAGAGAGAGAGAGAGAGAGAGAGAGAGAGAGAGAGAGAGAGAGAGAGATCTGAGATCATATATCCCCAGGATGACTCGAGTATGGAACACATTCGTACAGCATAATGATGTCAACGAGATCAAGTCAGTTGATCAAATAAAAATACTGGCCCACAGATGGCTCCAACTT
>NW_027197948.1:17500-30000 GCF_038502225.1 Cherax quadricarinatus
CAGGGTGGAGGGTGGAACCCAGGGTGGAGGGTGGAACCCAGGGTGGAGGGTGCAACACAGGGTGGAGGGTGGAACCCAGGGTGAAGGGTGGAACCCAGGGTGGAGGGTGCAACACAGGGTGGAGGGTGGAACCCAGGGTGGAGGATGCAACCCAGGGTGGAGGGTGCAACACAGGGTGGAGGGTGCAACCCAGGGTGGAGGGTGGAACCCAGGGTGGAGGGTGGAACCCAGGGTGGAGGGTGGAACCCAGGGTGGAGGATGCAACCCAGGGTGGAGGATGCAACCCAGGGTGGAGGGTGGAACCCAGGGTGGAGGGTGGAACCCAGGGTGGAGGGTGGAACCCAGGGTGGAGGGTTTGAACCCAGGGTGGAGGGTGGAACCCAGGGTGGCGGGTGCAACCCCGGGTGGAGGGTGCAACACAGGGTGGAGGGTGGAACCCAGGGTGGAGGGTGCAACACAGGGTGGAGGGTGGAACCCAGGGTGGAGGATGCAACCCAGGGTGGAGGGTGCAACACAGGGTGCAGGGTGCAACCCAGGGTGGAGGGTGGAACCCAGGGTGGAGGGTGGAACCCAGGGTGGAGGGTGGAACCCAGGGTGGAGGATGCAACCCAGGGTGGAGGATGCAACCCAGGGTGGAGGGTGGAACCCAGGGTGGAGGGTGGAACCCAGGGTGGAGGGTGGAACCCAGGGTGGAGGGTTGAACCCAGGGTGGAGGGTGGAACCCAGGGTGGAGGGTCGAACCCAGGGTGGAGGGTGCAACACAGGGTGGAGGGTGGAACCCAGGGTGGAGGGTGGAACCCAGGGTGGAGGGTGGAACCCAGGGTGGAGGATGCAACCCAGGGTGAAGGGTGGAACCCAGGGTGGAGGGTGAAACCCAGGGTGGAGGATGCAACCCAGGGTGGAGGGTGCAACACAGGGTGGAGGGTGCAACCCAGGGTGGAGGGTGGAACCCAGGGTGGAGGGTGGAACCCAGGGTGGAGGGTGGAACCCAGGGTGGAGGATGCAACCCAGGGTGGAGGATGCAACCCAGGGTGGAGGGTGGAACCCAGGGTGGAGGGTGGAACCCAGGGTGGAGGGTGGAACCCAGGGTGGAGGGTGGAACCCAGGGTGGAGGGTGGAACCCAGGGTGGAGGGTGGAACCCAGGGTGGAGGGTCGAACCCAGAGTGGAGGGTGCAACACAGGGTGGAGGGTGCAACCCAGAGTGGAGGGTGGAACCCAGGGTGGAGGGTGGAACCCAGGGTGGAGGGTGGAACCCAGGGTGGAGGATGCAACCCAGGGTGAAGGGTGGAACCCATGGTGGAGGGTGGAGCCCAGGGTGAAGGGTGGAACCCAGGGTGGAGGATGCAACCCAGGATGGAGGGTGGAACCCAGGGTGGAGGATGCAACCCAGGGTGAAGGGTGCAACCCAGGGTGGAACCCAGGGTGGAGGGTGGAACCCAGGGTGGAGGGTGGAACCCAGGGTGGAGGATGCAACCCAGGGTGGAGGGTGGAACCCAGGGTGGAGGGTGGAATCCAGGGTGGAGGATGCAATCCAGGGTGGAGGATGCAACCCAGGGTGGAGGATGCAACCCAGGGTGGAGGGTGGAACCCAGGGTGGAGGATGCAACCCAGGGTGAAGGGTGCAACCCAGGGTGGAACCCAGGGTGGAGGGTGGAACCCAGGGTGGAGGGTGGAACCCAGGGTGGAGGATGCAACCCAGGGTGGAGGGTGGAACCCAGGGTGGAGGGTGGAATCCAGGGTGGAGGATGCAATCCAGGGTGGAGGATGCAACCCAGGGTGGAGGATGCAACCCAGGGTGGAGGATGCAACCCAGGGTGGAGGGTGGAACCCAGGGTGGAGGGTGGAACCCAGGGTGGAGGGTGGAACCCAGGGTGGAGGGTAGAACCCAGGGTGGAGGGTGGAACCCAGGGTGGAGGGTGAAACCCAGGGTGGAGGGTGGAACCCAGGGTGGAGGTTGCAACCCAGGGTGGAGGGTGGAACCCAGGGTGGAGGGTGGAACCCAGGGTGGAGGGTGGAACCCAGGGTGGAGGGTGAAACCTACTCACCTAGTTGTGGTTGCAGGGGTCGATTCAGAGCTCCTGGCCCCGCCTCTTCACTGGTCACTAGTAGACCACTCTTCCTGCTCCTTGAGCTTTATCATACCTCTTCTTAAAGCTATGGATCCTGCCTCTACTACACCACTTCACAGACTATTCCACTTCCTGACAACTCCGATTTAAGAAATACTTCTCAGCAGCCCTGTGATTCATCTGAGTCTTCAACTTCCAACTGTGACCCCTTGTTGCTGTGTCCCATCTCTGGAACATCCTGTCTCTGTCCACCTTGTCGATTCCTCTCATTATTTTATATGCCATTATCATATTCCCCGTAACTCTCCTGTCCTCCAGTGTCGTCAGGTTGATTTCCCTTAACCTCTCCTCGTAGGACATACCCCTTAGCTCCGGGACTAGTCTTGTTGCAAACCTTTGCATCTCTAATTTCTTTACGTGCTTGGCTAGGTGTGGGTTCCAAACTGGTGCTGCATACTCCAATATGGGGCTAACGTACATGTGTGTGTGTGTGTGTGTGTGTGTGTGTGTGTGTGTGTGTGTGTGTGTGTGTGTGTGTGTGAGTGTACTCCTCTATTTGTGGTTGCAGGGGTCGAGACTCAGCTCCTGGCCCCGCCTCTTCACTGATCGCTACTAGGTCCTCTCTCTCCCTGCTCCATGAGCTTTATCATACCTAGTCTTAAAACTATGTATGGTTCCTGCCTCCCCTACATCACTTTCCAGACTATTCCACTTCCTGACCACTCTTGACTGAAGAAATACTTCCTAACATCCCTTTAACTCATCTGAGTCTTCAACTTTAAACTGTGACCATTGTTTCTGTGTCCCATCTCTGGAACATCCTGTCTCTGTCCACCTTGTCTATTCCACGCAGCATCTTGTATGTCTTTATCATGTCTCCCCTAACCCTCCTGTCCTCCAGTGTGTGTGTGTGTGTGTGTGTGTGTGTGTGTGTGTGTACTCACCTAGTTGTACTCACCTAGTTGAGGTTGCGGGGGTCGAGTCCGAGCTCCTGGCCCCGCCTCTTCACTGATCGCTACTAGGTCACTCTCCCTGAGCCGTGAGCTTTATCATACCTCTGCTTAAAGCTATGTATGGATCCTGCCTCCACTACATCGCTTCCCAAACTATTCCACTTACTGACTACTCTGTGGCTGAAGAAATACTTCCTAACATCCCTGTGATTCATCTGTGTCTTCAGCTTCCAACTGTGTCCCCTTGTTACTGTGTCCAATCTCTGGAACATCCTGTCTTTGTCCACCTTGTCAATTCCTCTCAGTATTTTGTATGTCGTTATCATGTCCCCCCTATCTCTCCTGTCCTCCAGTGTCGTCAGGTTGATTTCCCTTAACCTCTCCTCGTAGGACATACCTCTTAGCTCTGGGACTAGTCTTGTTGCAAACCTTTGCACTTTCTCTAGTTTCTTTACGTGCTTGGCTAGGTGTGGGTTCCAAACTGGTGCCGCATACTCCAATATGGGCCTAACGTATACGGTGTACAGGGTCCTGAACGATTCCTTATTAAGATGTCGGAATGCTGTTCTGAGGTTTGCTAGGCGCCCATATGCTGCAGCAGTTATTTGGTTGATGTGCGCTTCAGGAGATGTGCCTGGTGTTATACTCACCCCAAGATCTTTTTCCTTGAGTGAGGTTTGTAGTCTCTGACCCCCTAGACTGTACTCCGTCTGCGGCCTTCTTTGCCCTTCCCCAATCTTCATGACTTTGCACTTGGTGGGATTGAACTCCAGGAGCCAATTGCTGGACCAGGTCTGCAGCCTGTCCAGATCCCTTTGTAGTTCTGCCTGGTCTTCGATCGAGTGTATTCTTCTCATCAACTTCACGTCATCTGCAAACAGGGACACCTCAGAGTCTATTCCTTCCGTCATGTCGTTCACAAATACCAGAAACAGCACTGGTCCTAGGACTGACCCCTGCGGGACCCCGCTGGTCACAGGTGCCCACTCTGACACCTCGCCACGTACCATGACTCGCTGCTGTCTTCCTGACAAGTATTCCCTGATCCATTGTAGTGCCTTCCCTGTTATCCCTGCTTGGTCCTCCAGTTTTTGCACCAATCTCTTGTGTGGAACTGTGTCAAACGCCTTCTTGCAGTCCAAGAAAATGCAATCCACCCACCCCTCTCTCTCTTGTCTTACTGCTGTCACCATGTCATAGAACTCCAGTAGGTTTGTGACACAGGATTTCCCGTCCCTGAAACCATGCTGGCTGCTGTTGATGAGATCATTCCTTTCTAGGTGTTCCACCACTCTTCTCCTGATAATCTTCTCCATGATTTTGCATACTATACATGTCAGTGACACTGGTCTGTAGTTTAATGCTTCATGTCTGTCTCCTTTTTTAAAGATTGGGACTACATTTGCTGTCTTCCATGCCTCAGGCAATCTCCCTGTTTCGATAGATGTATTGAATATTGTTGTTAGGGGTACACATAGCGCCTCTGCTCCCTCTCTCAATACCCATGGGGAGATGTTATCTGGCCCCATTGCCTTTGAGGTATCTAGCTCACTCAGAAGCCTCTTCACTTCTTCCTCGGTTGTGTGCACTGTGTCCAGCACTTGGTGGTGTGCCCCACCTCTCCGTCTTTCTGGAGTCCCTTCTGTCTCCTCTGTGAACACTTCTTTGAATCTCTTGTTGAGTTCTTCACATACTTCACGGTCATTTCCTGTTGTCTCTCCTCCTTCCTTCCTTAGCCTGATTACCTGGTCCTTGACTGTTGTTTTCCTCCTGATGTGGCTGTACAACAGTTTCGGGTCAGATTTGGCTTTCGCTGCTATGTCATTTTCATATTGTCTTTGGGCCTCCCTTCTTATCTGTGCATATTCGTTTCTGGCTCTACGACTGTTCTCCTTATTCTCCTGGGTCCTTTGCCTTCTATATTTCTTCCATTCCCTAGCACACTTGGTTTTTGCCTCCCTGCACCTTTGGGTAAACCATGGGCTCATCCTGGCTTTTTCATTACTCCTGTTACCCTTGGGTACAAACCTCTCCTCAGCCTCCTTGCATTTTGTTGCTACATATTCCATCATCTCATTAACTGGCTTCCCTGCCAGTTCTCTGTCCCACTGAACCCCGTTCAGGTAGTTCCTCATTCCTGTGTAGTCCCCTTTCTTGTAGTTTGGCTTCATTCGTCCTGGCCTTCCTGCTTCTCCCTCCACTTGTAGCTCTACTGTGTATTCGAAGCTTAAAACCACATGGTCACTGGCCCCAAGGGGTCTTTCATATGTGATGTCCTCGATATCTGCACTACTGAAGGTGAATACTAAGTCCAGCCTTGCTGGTTCATCCTCTCCTCTCTCTCTTGTAGTGTCCCTTACGTGTTGGTACATGAAGTTCTCCAGTACCACCTCCATCATCTTAGCCCTCCATGTATCTTGGCCCCCATGTGGGTCCAAGTTCTCCCAATCGATCTCCTTGTGGTTAAAGTCACCCATGATCAGGAGCTTTGCCCTGCATGCATGAGCTCTTCTGGCCACTCTAGCCAGTGTGTCAACCATCGCTCTATTGCTCTCGTCGTACTCTTGCCTTGGCCTCCTGCTGTTCTGTGGTGGGTTATACATCACTGCTATTACCACCTTGGGACCTCCAGAGTGAAGTGTTCCCACTATGTAATCACTTTCTTCTCCGCTATCTCCTCTCTCCAGCTCATCAAAATTCCAGCGATTTTTGATCAGCAACGCCACTCCTCCACCCCCCCTGTTCCCTCTGTCTTTCCTCAGGATTTGGTATCCCGTTGGAAAGATGGCATCTGTTATCATACCTGTAAGCTTGGTTTCTGTAAGAGCTATGATGTCCGGTGATGCTTCTTTGACTCTTTCGTGCCACTCCTCCCACTTATTTGTTATTCCATCAGCGTTTGTGTACCATACCTTCAGTTTCCTTTCCAACACTGTGGTTTGGGGGGCCTGTGGGGGTGGGAGACCTGGTGGCATACTGTGGGATTCTATAGCTCGATGTTGGGTGGAGGCTGTGGGTATGGATTGTAGTGTGTGTTGGGATGGTGTGATAGGTTGTATGGTTCTGAGAGTAGTTGTGTGTGTGCTTGCCCTTGCTGTTCTGTCCTGCTCTGACTGACCTCTGCTGATTCCCTCCTTGTCTCTTTTCCTAGCTCCTTTCGTTTTTTTGTCCTCTCCCTCAGCTGCTGTCGTTCTGATTTTGTTCTGTCTCTGTCTAGGAACACCCTCTTGTACTCTTCCGAGTATTTCAATCGTGGTTTCTCTTGGAGGATCCTGTTCCGCACTGTTTCCGTCCTGAGAATCAGCTTGATTGGTCGGTTTCTCCCCTTCGAGTACCCCCCTATTCTCTGAAAATTTACAATCTCGTCCATCTCTTCACCTATTTCCGTGATGATTTTCTCAATCTCCTTTCCTTCTTCCTGCTTCCTTTCAGTGTGTGTCCTTTCCTCTCTCTCCTGTACTTACTGCTAAGTGAAAAGGGACAGCACGTGTAAGGTGGCTATCAATCAGGTACCTACTTACTGCTAGGTGAACAGGCAACATGTGTAAGGTGAGTAATATCCAGGTACTTACCTACTGATAGGTGAAAAAGGGACAGCAGGGGTGTAAGGTAGCAACACCCAGGTACCTACTTACTGCTAGGTGAACAAGGACAGCAGGTGTAAGGTGACTAACAGCAAGGTACCTACTTACTGCTAGGTGAACAGGGACAGCAGGTGTAAGGTGACTAACAGCAAGGTACCTACTTACTGCTAGGTGAACAGGGACAGCAAGTGTAAGGTGACTAACACCCTGGTACCTACTTACTGCTAGGTAAACAGGGACCGCAAGTGTAAGGAAACATGCCCAACGTTTCCACCCATGCCGGGGATTGAACCATGGGCACTCAGTTGTGATCTACTGTGGCGGAGACTAGACAAGTGATTGCTAGTGACGAAGGAGGAGGAAGAGAAGAACAAGAACAAGAAGAAATATCAAATCATCAGTAGCGTCTACGACCTTCTTGTCATGTCACTAATGACTCGACGCCCAAAACATTGAAGTGAGCGCCATCTGTTGAATACAGGTGTAACTCTCCCAGTAACACCTGCGTCAACAAGTGTACACTGATGTTTCTCCTCCGTCTAGCAGCTACAAGATCAGCTGACAATGCCCAGGTAATATTAGTGGTAAGACACGAGTACAGAAGTTGAGAGTGACCTCCTCCTCCAAGGTTTATAGACTGAATACGTCATTTTTACCTCGCTGCTACACTTGCTGCCTCTATATTTAACTGAAGAAGCCAACTCTACTGTGTAGGTGAAACGTTTCCACAATCAAAATATTTTAGTGTTGTACTTGTGTCTTACTAAGTCGTAAGTAATGTTTACCATTATTAATATTCAATGTTTCCAGTGTACTTCCTGCTGTGCCTGCTGCTGTACTTCCTGCTGTGCCTGCTGCTGTACTTCCTGCTGTGCCTGCTGCTGTACTTCCTGCTGTGCCTGCTGCTGTACTTCCTGCTGTGCCTGCTGCTGTACTTCCTGCTGTGCCTGCTGCTGTACTTCCTGCTGTGCCTGCTGCTGTACTTCCTGCTGTGCCTGCTTGTAGACAGCCTGTACTGTCTGCACAGACAGCCCATGCTGTCTGCCAGCTTAGTTCATATACTTCCTGCTGTGCCTGCTGCTGTACTTCCTGCTGTGCCTGCTGCTGTACTTCCTGCTGTGCCTGCTGCTGTACTTCCTGCTGTGCCTGCTGCTGTACTTCCTGCTGTGCCTGCTGCTGTACTTCCTGCTGTGCCTGCTGCTGTACTTCCTGCTGTGCCTGCTGCTGTACTTCCTGCTGTGCCTGCTGCTGTACTTCCTGCTGTGCCTGCTTGTAGACAGCCTGTACTGTCTGCACAGACAGCCCATGCTGTCTGCCAGCTTAGTTCATATACTTCCTGCTGTGCCTGCTGCTGTACTTCCTGCTGTGCCTGCTGCTGTACTTCCTGCTGTGCCTGCTGCTGTACTTCCTGCTGTACTTCCTGCTCTACTTCCTGCTGTGCCTGCTGCTGTACTTCCTGCTGTGCCTGCTGCTGTACTTCCTGCTGTGCCTGCTGCTGTACTTCCTGCTGTGCCTGATGCTATATATTTTTCTGCAACTTGTGTCATCAGAACAGCACTGGTCAAGGGAGAGTCAGAGGGAGGATATGAAGAAGCGAGATAATGAAAGAGGTAAGTCGGAGAAAGTTGAAGTGAGAGGAAGGAGAGAGGAACAAGGGGTTGCCCACTACCTTGACCACTTAGGAAGAACCAGACATTGAACAACAAGACTTTCTCTCCTGTGAATACACAACCTTGTGTGTGAGAGAGAGAGAGAGAGAGAGAGACAGAGAGAATAAGGTACATGAGACAGACTTTCTAGTTAAGGTTCTAGAAAAGATTAAATAAAGTCTAGCTACCTTCACTTTAGTGTAAGATTATTCAGGTACAGGTACACACAAATACAATTACATAAATTATCATATATAGCAACATATGTGTAGATTCCTTAGGATAACCCAAAAAGTCAAAGTGGCTTATTGCCACTGGGGTCCTGGTAATATCTTTTGTCATTCTTTCCTGACCTGGTTCATGCTATGACTGGCTTTGACATGTACAGGCAGTCTGTTCCATTCCTTTATTGCTGTACAATGAAAGGTGTTTGAAGCCTGGCCACTGACTGTGGCTACTACAGAGTTGTGTTCTCTCCACCTAGTACTATGATTGTTGCGGTTCCCAACCTTAATAAAATATGCAGCAAGATATTCTGGACACTGTTTATGAGTAATTATATAAACATGATTTAACTTCAGTTGTTTTACTGTCTTCAACATTCAACATATCCAATTGTTGTAATTCATCCTGGCCTACATGTTCCCTTGGTCACAGGTCCAGGATGAATCTTACCATTTTGTTCTGGGTGATTTACAGTCTATCCTTATTTTGTCAAGGCAGAGTACCATGAAGAGCAAGTGTTGTCCATATGACATTGTATAAGGGCTAGACATAGGGTCCAGCGAGCCTCAGTAGGTAGACACTGTGTTTGGCTGAACAGGAACTTCAGTCTGGCATTCACTTTCTTCACTACATGTTCACTATCAGTTCTCCTGACATACATGGGTCAAAGGGCCAGATATTTCACTGAAGATATGAAAGTGGTGTTTCTCCCATTACACAGGAGAAGGCTCCTTCCATCTTCTTGATTTACGAAGGTGGAAGTGAACTTTACACTCGTATTACTGTTGTCAGTTTTTACTATTACCCTTGAAGGGGGGTGGGGGGTGTTGATGCTGTGAATAAGGCTTTTGATCCAAGGGATTATAGAGCATCCTGTTTTCTCGTAACACGTTTTACTACCTAACATTTCCCTGATGCTGTTCGGCCCTTACGGGTTTTAGCGGTTCTACACGAGTATAATGATACTCTTACTATGTGTTTGCTTGTCCAGTGGTCCTGGCTTGTCCAGTGGTCCTGGCTGGTCCAGTGGTCCTAGCTGGTCCAGTGGTCCTGGCTTGTTCAGTGGTCCTGGCTTGTTCAGTGGTCCTGGCTTGTCCAGTGGTCCTGGCTTGTCCAGTGGTCCTGGCTTGTTCAGTGGTCCTGGCTTGTTCAGTGGAGCTAGCTGGTCCAATGGCCCTGGTTGGTCCAGTGGTGCTGATAGGTCCAGTAGTCCTGACTGGTTCAATAGTCCTGGCTGGTCCAGTGGTCTTGGCTGGTCCAGTGGTCTTGGCTGGTCCAGTGGTCTTGGCTGGTCCAGTGGTCTTGGCTGGTTCAGTGGTCTTGGCTGGTTCAGTGGTCCTAGCTGGTCCAGTGGTCCTAGCTGGTCCAGTGGTCCTGGCTGGTCCAGTGGTCTTGGCTGGTCCAGTGAATCTAGCTGGTCCAGTGATTCTGGTTGGTCCAGTGGTCCTAGCTGGTCCAGTGATTCTGGTTGGTCCAGTGGTCCTAGCTGGTCCAGTGATTCTGGTTGGTCCAGTGGTCCTAGCTGGTCCAGTGGTCTTGGCTGGTCCAATGGTCCTAGCTGTTTCAGTGGTCCTGGTTGGTCCAGTGGTCCTAGTTGGTCCATTGGTCCTGGCTGGTCTAGTGATCCTGGCTGGTTCATGCCTGAACTACCTTCAAGTGTTGCAGGAACCACAGGCAGCCCACTGTAGTGTAGACAGTTCACTGCAGCACTAACAGTGTGCTGGTACTGATGGTTCTCAGCGGCGACAGCATCTTCAGATGGCAGTGTCTTGCAGTGTTCTGTGACTGCAGCGATACCTGAGGTAGCATCTATGTTGCACCTCTCCTCACCGGGCTTCAATGTTCTCGCAGCTTTTATGAAGCTCCTTAAGCAGAAGCAACATTTACAGAAGCTGCCACCCTACCTTGTTGCTCTCAGCTATTCCACCAGTGGAAATTAAAGATTAGATTTAAACCAGACGTTTGATTGGTTGGACTGGCGCTTGATCACGGTCAATTGCCCGAATTGTTCTGCATAACTATGGGTTTTCTGTATGCCGGTAGTAACAGCCTGGTTGATCAGGCATTGATCTACAGCAAGGCCTGGTCATGGACCGGGTCGCAGGGGCGATGACCCCCGGAACACCATCCAAGTATACTCCAGGCATGCATAGCTCATTGTGACCCATCTCTGTACATTGTGTCATGAAATATTTAACATTGCAGTCAGGGGCTCTACTCACGAAAGGTTAAGATTTTTCTCTTCTCAGATTTTGGGGCCCAAAGTGGCTGCTTAGTCCAGTCATCGGTAAATCCTTCACTAGTTCGCGATATCAACACATGATTGGTATTTTGGGTTAGTGTGCTAGCGAGAGGTTGTCACGAGACCAGTGTTCAGTGTTCTGTCGCGTCCTCTCACCACTGACGCCAATAAAACACCCTCATCACTGTACATAATAGTGGAAAGCGGCAGTGTCAGTAGAGTGACTCGCAGCGCCTTCACCAAATTCAGTTCGCCGATGTGCATCATCGCGTAATTCACGTCAGGATCCGCAGTTCGTCAGGGCACCTTGTGTGTAGGCATGTTGATCCTCCTGCCCCGCAGGACGTACAGCCGTAAGACCTTCCTGAACTGTGAGGATGGTCGTAGTTGTGTCGTAGTGAGTGCAAGTCCTGGAAGATGCACAGCGTGGTTTGTGGACTATGTGAGGATGGTCGTAGTTGTGTCGTAGTGAGTGCAAGTCCTGGAAGATCCACAGCGTGGTTTGTGGACTATGTGAGGATGGTCGTAGTTGTGTCGTAGTGAGTGCAAATCCTGGAAGATCCACAGCGTGGTTTGTGGACTATGTGAGGATGGTCGTAGTTGTCGTAGTGAGTGCAAGTCCTGGAAGATCCACAGCGTGGTTTGTGGACTATGTGAGGATGGTCGTAGTTGTGTCGTAGTGAGTGCAAGTCCTGGAAGATCCACAGCGTGGTTTGTGGACTATGTGAGGATGGTCGTAGTTGTGTCGTAGTGAGTGTAAGTCCTGGAAGATCCACAGCGTGGTTTGTGGACTATGTGAGGATAGTCGTAGTTGTGTCGTAGTGAGTGCAAGTCCTGGAAGATCCACAGCGTGGTTTGTGGACTATGTGAGGATGGTCGTAGTTGTGTCGTAGTGAGTGCAAATCCTGGAAGATCCACAGCGTGGTTTGTGGACTATGTGAGGATGGTCGTAGTTGTCGTAGTGAGTGCAAGTCCTGGAAGATCCACAGCGTGGTTTGTGGACTATGTGAGGATGGTCGTAGTTGTGTCGTAGTGAGTGCAAGTCCTGGAAGATCCACAGCGTGGTTTGTGGACTATGTGAGGATGGTCGTAGTTGTGTCGTAGTGAGTGCAAGTCCTGGAAGATCCACAGCGTGGTTCCTCTCCCATACAGGCAGTTTCCTTGACCTAGACACAAGTTGGCCGACACTGCTGCGTGTGTTCCTGGCCAGCAGTCTGGACACTCTCTTTTAAATTCTTCAGCAACCTTCCTCTAACTTCAATACGGACGTGTTCGTCCTGACCCTGACAACAACACCTGCAACAACACCTGCAATAACACCTGCAACAACACCTGCAACACCTGCAACAACACCTGCAACAACACCTGCAACAACACCTGCAATAACACCTGCAATAACACCTGCAACAACACCTGCAACAACACCTGCAACAACACCTGCAATAACACCTGCAACAACACCTGCAACAACACCTGCAATAACACCTGCAATAACACCTGCAACAACACCTGCAACAACACCTGCAACAACACCTGCAACAACACCTGCAACAACACCTGCAACAACACCTGCAACAACACCTGCAACAACACCTGCAACAACACCTGCAACAACTCCTGCAATAACACCTGCAACAACACCTGCAACAACACCTGCAACAACTCCTGCAACAACACCTGCAACAACACCTGCAACAACACCTGCAACAACACCTGCAACAACACCTGCAACAACACCTGCAACAACACAAAGAAAACGTGACTTTTATACTGTGGT
>NW_027197948.1:32500-51969 GCF_038502225.1 Cherax quadricarinatus
AGCCTATACTCTGTCTGCGGTCTTCTTTGCCCTCCTCCGATCTTCATGACTTTGCATTTGGCGGGGTTAAATTCTAGGAGCCAGTTTCTGGACCACACATCCAGCCTGTCCAGGTCTCTTTGTAGACCTGTCTGGTCCGCGTCTGATTTAATTCTCCTCATTAACTTCACGTCATCTGCAAACAGGGACACTTCTGAGTCTCTCCCTTCCGTCATGTCGTTCACATATACCAAGAATAGCACTGGTCCCAGGACTGACCCCTGTGGGACCCCCTCTCAGGATTTTGTATGTCGTTATCATGTCCCCCCTATCTCTCCTGTCCTCCAGTGTCGTCAGGTTGATTTCCCTTAACCTCTCCTCGTAGGACATACCCCTTAGCTCTGGGACTAGTCTTGTTGCAAACCTTTGCACTTTCTCTAGTTTCTTTACGTGCTTGGCTAGGTGTGGGTTCCAAACTGGTGCCGCATACTCCAATATGGGCCTAACGTACACGGTGTACAGGGTCCTGAACGATTCCTTATTAAGATGTCGGAATGCTGTTCTGAGGTTTGCTAGGCGCCCATATGCTGCAGCAGTTATTTGGTTGATGTGCGCTTCAGGAGATGTGCCTGGTGTTATACTCACCCCAAGATCTTTTTCCTTGAGTGAGGTTTGTAGTCTCTGGCCCCCTAGACTGTACTCTGTCTGCGGTCTTCTTTGCCCTTCCCCAATCTTCATGACTTTGCACTTGGTGGGATTGAACTCCAGGAGCCAATTGCTGGACCAGGTCTGGACCCATTATGTACCTCTGTAATCTTTTGACTACCGCCCACAGGATGGGTATGGGGTGCATAATAAACATATTAAACTAAAAAAACTTCTTCCATACTTCAGGTAGTTGCCCAGTTTCAATGGAAGTGTTGAAGATTTTGGTGAGTGGCACACATATTGTCCCTGCTCCCTCTCTAAGGACCCATGGAAAGATGTCCGGTCCCACCGCGTTTGAGGTATCAAGGTCACTTAGGAGTTTCTCCACCTCCTCAGTTGTGTGTAATTCATCCAACACTTGTTGGTATATCCCTTGTTGCTGTACGCTACTGTTTTGTCTTCCCGTTGTCTCTTCAGCCTCCACTGTAAATACTTCCTGAAATCTCATGTTGAGCTCCTCGCATACCTCCTGGTCGTTTCTTGTGAGCTGCCCACCTTTCCTCAGCCTGATTACCTGGTCCTTGACTGTTGTCTTCCTCCTGATGTGGCTGTAGAGTAGTTTCGGGTCAGATTTTGCTTTCGCTGTGTGAAGGCTTACTCACCCCTGTAACAACTTCAGACAGTATTACCAAGGCTGGCTCCTCCTCAGGAAATTAATGAATAGAAAAAAAATAATAATTCACAAAGATAAACACTTTATTATTTATTAATGCAAAGATAAAACATTGAAATATGAAGGTGTATCCTACTTGAAAGAAAAATGAAAAATGAAATGGAAAAATGACATTTGAATTCAACGCTAATATGTACAGTTATACTGGGGTGTCTGGTTGAGGTTGACACCGTCTTGTAGAAATTGTAGCCGTTGCTGATGATGTGTGGGGGGGGGGGGTCACAGGTGTTGAGTGACAACCCAACAACTAGTTCTTCACAGAGTCTATAGCCTTGAATAGTCAGTCCAAATGACAGGAACGCAGGTTCTTTACCACTGCAAAGATGAGGGGTAGTGTCCTGTACAATATCAGGTAGGTAGATTATAGGTGACGTCTCAGACCTGTTTCAGTCCGTCTCCTTCAACACTTCTCGTTGGTTGGCAGGTGACCCGATCTGTCATTCCAAGCTGGAAAGAGAGACAGGTTACCCACTGCTTAAGAAATCACTCTCCATGATAAGTGTAAGATACTTAAAAAAGGTGGTGATTATCAAAAAGTCATCTAACATGGAGCTTAAGGCAGAAAGGACTAAGTTTATTATTGGTCAAAAGTGAAGCTTTCAACCAATATATCCACTAGAACAGGAACAGAGTCTTTTACTTACAGTTGTGCTGGGAGCTGTGAGTCGAGTGATTACTGTTTGGTTGGAGCCCCACACATCACCTTTCGGGATGGGGAGAAAGGGGGGGGGATAGCGGGAGCTAGACTGACCCTACCTGAATAAGCAGCCAGCAATCAAACTATCGTTACCATATACTCGCTCGCTACTCATATCTGTTGAATTTTTCCCTCACACTCCCCCATACCAAGACTTATAGTCAAGGAGTATAAGAAGAATAGGCGAGGAAAAAGTTCTAACATGTGGAAGTCGCGTAAGGCAACAAATCTTCTACTGACTGTCACGACTTAACCAGTCAGAGAAATAATTGGATGAACCATTGATATACACAATATGAAACTTAAAAGCTTGGAGTGCCAATGTCCACCTCAAGAGGCGACTGTTGGTTCCCTTAAAAGTTTCTAGGTATATCAAAGGTTTGTGATCCGTCTCTAAAATGAATTCTTTTCCCAGTAAATAAAATTTAAGTTTGGAGATACCCCACACAAGGGCCAAACATTCCTTTTCTATGGTGGAGTATCTCGTTTCTGCAGGAAGAAGTTTCCGGCTTAGGAAGCATACAGGGAAGGGTGTACCATCATGGTACTGTAGTAACACTGCACCTAAGCCAGTATTGGAGGCATCAGTTCTTAAACAAAATGGTTTATTAATATCTGGAATCTTAAGTATAGGGTCTTTTGAGAAGATGTTTTTAATCTCATTAAACTTTTCTCGAGCTACGTCGGAAAGTTCAAGAGGTTCCTTCACAGACTTTTTAAGGTAGTCAGATAAGATGCCTGTAAGATCAGTAAGGTTCGGGATAAACCGTGCATAAAAATTTACAGAACCAAGAAAGCTACGCATGAGCTTCTTGGTTTTGGGGAATTTAAACTCTAATAAAGCTTTGATCTTACTGGGGAGAGGCTGCAAAGAGTTATTAGAAAGAATCAGTCCGAGATATCTAATCTTGTTATACCCAAGGAAGCATTTCTTCGGCTTGGCAGTGAGGCCATGTGAGCGTAACCTACGTAAAACTGATGTTAATGTTTGGATATGCTTGCCCCACGTGGATGTCATTACGTAAATGTTATCAAAATAAACTGAAACATTTGGCATATTACCCAAGACCTTTCTCATCAGTCTCACGTAGGTAGCACAGGCAGTTACCAAACCGAAGGGCATAGTTCTATACTGCATCAGTCCTTGGTGGGTAGGAAAAGCGGTGTACTGCTTAGAAGAAGGATCTAACATTACTTGATGATATGCCTGTGCAATATCAATCTCTGAAAAGAAGGAAGAGTCATAAAATTTGTGTAGATCGCTATCTATTAAGGGCATAGGCTCAGCATCCCACCGAGTTATAGCATTAAGGCCTCTGAAGTCAATAGCAAGTCTATATGAATTATCCTCCTTCTTAACCATGACTACTGGTGAGCAATATGCAGATACTGAAGGTTCAATGATCTTTAGTTTTAATAATTTGTCTACCTCTCGGTCAAATGCATCCCTAAGGTGAACTGGAACTGGGTATAATTTCCGTTTGATAGGATTGTCCGTGACTAAGTCAATCTTATGGACTACCGTGGAGGTGACACCTGGAATATCAGTAAAAACGTCTGAGAAGTTACTCACACATTGAAGTAGTTCATGTTTCTTATGGTCATCCAAAGACTCATTAATATTAATGTTTGTTGCACCCGAGTGGTCAAGAGTCACCAAGTCATGTAGTTCTCTGTCATAGTCTACGTTAGAGGTGTCAATTACGCACACCTTACACTCCTCAGTTGTCTTATCAAGTTTGTGTGGAAAAACTAAATCAAAGTTATTCAGGCAGTTAACCGAATTTCTTCGGTAATATTTCTTAAGGATGTTGATATGATAAAGCTTAGGTTTCCCCTTGACTTCTATGAGGTAATCAACTTTCCCACAAATTTTTAATACCTTATATGGACCTTTCCATGCTACTAATAATTTATTTGACTTGATAGGCAAAAGTACCAGAACTTCATCCCCTACTTTAAAACTTCTCCTCTGACTTTTGGAATCAAAATAGGTTTTGTACTGGTCCATTGACAAGCTTAAGTTTTTCGAAACTATGTCAGAGGTCTCCTCAAGTTTGGATCTAAGGTCAAGGAGAAACTGATAAGAAGACTGAACCTCAGCATTCACGTCCTCATTAGTCCATAAGTCATGAAGGATGGACAATGGACCTCTGGCCTGTCTACCATAGAGAAGTTCAAAAGGTGAAAACCCCAAAGAGTCACTGGGAACTTCCCTCATGGCAAACAAAGCACAGGGTAGGTAACGATGCCACTCCTTAGGTTTAAGGGAGCAAAGTTTCCTTAAAATGGACTTGAGAACCGAATGCTGGCGCTCAATCCTCCCATTACAGCTGGGATGATAGGGTGTGGTGAAGAGAGGCTTCACTCCCAGAAGTTGGTAGAGATGTTGCATTAAGTCAGATGTGAATTGTGTCCCACGGTCAGACAAAATTTCTCTAGGGATGCCAACTCTGGAGAAGATGGACAAAAGGGCTTCAGCCACCTCTGTAGTAGTGATGGTCTTTAAGGGTACGGCTTCAGGGAAACTCGAAGCATAATCAACTAATGTTAATATATATCTATGTCCCCCAGATGAAAGTGGTGATAAAGGACCAACGATGTCAATAGCTACTCTTTCAAACGGTACCGTAAAGATTGGCATTTTGACCATAGGTACTCGCCTGGTACCTCGGGAGGATGACAGTTGGCAAACTTTACACGATCTACAATAGGTAGTGATATCTGAGGACATTTTGGGCCAAAAATAGGTTTCCCTAATTTTATTTAAGGTTTTACGATGCGAGAAATGTCCGGCCACTGGCAGGTCATGAGCCATTTTAAGAACAGTCTCTCTGCATTGACTTGGAACAACTAAGATGGAATAGTCTATCTCATCTGAATTTAATTTGAATACTGATTTATACAAGATACCTTTTATATATTCAAATTTATATGAAAAGTTTTTCCTTTGGATAACTTGATTTTGTCTAGCTGCATTATGGCAATTCTGAAGAGAAGGGCAATTACGTTGTAAATTGACAAAGGAGTCCTTCGATATATCTAAAGGCTTAAAGTCAGGGAAAATCAAAGGATGGACAGTAGGAGAAGCCTGGGCTTTGGTCTGAGCCCTAGTCAAGACATTTATAGTATTAGAGGCGATATCTTCACTTTCATCTAACAAGTGAACCGGTGATCCTACTACCTCACTTTCGAGAGTAGTATCAATGGTTTCTAACCCTACATGAATATCACGAGACATTGCCTCATCTGAACTTTCGAGGGGCTTTTCTGACACTACAGGAAGAGGAGCTGAAAAACTTATGTCCATCTTTGGTGATGAAAGGCCAACCTCAGAAGGAAGAATGGCACCTTTTACATTACCTATTAGTACGGAGCAAGAAGTGATGGGAGCTAGTACGGCTTCAGACCAACCTGTGAACCATTTAGACCTAATGTAACAACGGATGGTAGGAAAAGTGTCTGTACGGCCCAAGTAGTCTGAAAGTATAGCAGAGGAATGAGTTTCTTTAAGGTTAGGGAACAGCTTATCAGAAATGACTATACATGTGCATCCAGTGTCTCGTAAAATGGTAGATACATTAAGTCCATTAACTGTTCCTGAACAGAAGGGTGCTTGGTCATTACAGTCTTTAAAACATCTTCCAACTTTTTGGACCTTCTTAGAAGGACAATCGGGACGTTTATGTCCCTTAACACCACATAAATGACAAACAGGAATAAAAGAAGTCAGTTTACTTTCCACTAGAGGCTTTGATTTCTTAAGATCTGGTGAACCCTTGCCCTTAGGGTTCAATCCCTTTAGGTCTTTACAGGAATTGTGAGCCTCAGCATACAAGTCAGCGGCCTCAGCAACTTGCTCAGCTTTAATCAGGTTACTTTCTCTAATGAATGTTCGTATCTGGTGAGGAAGAGCTGTCAGGAACTGGTCAGCAACCATGAAGTCTCTAAGAGATTCATAACTGTGATCAATTCCTGAACTCTCTATCCAAAAGTCGAACAAACGAAAGAGTGTTACCTGTAACTGCTGAAAGTTTTGGCCATGCTGTAAGGTGGCATACCTGAAATCTTTCCTATAAGAATTTGTGGTTTTTTGATATGCTTTAAGGATTGCCTTCTTCAGTAGGTTATAATTACATATGATATCCTGCGACAAAGTTGCATAGATATTCAAAGCTGTACCAGAAAATAACATTCCTAACCTGGTAGCCCAGGTGTCAGCAGGCCATTCACAGAGGGTAGCGGTATTTTCAAACCTGATAATGTATGAAGTTATGTCTTCACCCTCTGTGAAGGGAGGTAAATTAGGTGTTGGAATATGAGCACTAGCTGCATGATCAATTACTCCTTCCTCTAATTGTTGTTGTGTAAAAGTTAACTTTTTATTCTCTAATTCAAGGTGATCTTTTTCTCTCTCTTAACTCATGTTCTCTAGCCCTTTCCTCAACTTCTCTATCCTTTGCTTTTTCCTCAAGTTCTCTTAATTTAACTTGTTCCTCATGCACTTTAGCTCTCTCCTCACGATCAAGTCTATCACGTTCCTTTTTCTCCTCTCTTTATCTTTCTTGATTTTCTCTTTCAATTCGATCTCTCTCCTTTTTCTCCTCTCTTTCTCTTTCTCTTTCTTTTCTCTCTTTCAATTCTCTCTCTCTCCTTTTTCTCCTCTCTTTCGATTCTCTTCTCTCTTTCTTTTTCTCTCTCTCTCTCTCTCTGTCTTTCTTCTCTCTCAATTCTTTCCTTTCAAATCTTTCCTGGATCTTAGCACTAATGAAAGCTTCTAAATTTTTCCCCGTTATTCCTAACTTACTCCCAGTGTTCATCCAAAACTGGTATTCCTCCATACTTGCAAGAATAACTTAAACTACCAGGGGAAAATGAAACGGATATATCAAAGAAAACGGAGGGTTCAATTCCTGCTCTGCTCAAACTGTAAATAAATCGGAGGGTTCGATCCCTGCTTCGATTAAACAGTATGTGTGAATGAAAACGGAGGGTTCTATGCCGGCTCCGAGCAAACAGTAAGTAGAATGGGGTCCCTTGACCATCCAATCTTCTCACCAACAAATCAAGAGTGTCCTACGACAGTTCCCTTGATATAATAAATAGAGCTCAATGAAACAACTTGTCACTGGAAAATCTCGGGTCCCTAGAGTCTATTCCTCCAAATCGTTTCAAGCTCAAAAATAAAGGTGACAGAATTAACTAGTATATCCTGCCTTGACTTGACTTACAATAAATTGAGACTATAACAATCACCAAATCTTTTAAATACCTGTACTGTAGTCCTACCATAGAGAATGATTACTCATGGCTGGTGGTAACCGTCTGTGGTATGCGGCGTTGAAGTTCCAATGGTAGATTCGAGATGGAGTTGAATCTTGATTCAGTCGAGTTGATCCTGGCAAGGTCGCCACTTGTGAAGGCTTACTCAGCCCTGTAACAACTTCAGACAGTATTACCAAGGCTGGCTCCTCCTCAGGAAAATTAATGAATAGAAAAAGAAATAATAATTCACAAAGATAAACACTTTATTATTTATTAATGCAAAGATAGAACATTGTAATATGAATGTGTATCCTACTTGAAAGAAAAATGAAAAATGAAAAATATAAATGTTATCTGAATCCAACACTAATATGTACAGTTATACTGGGGTATCTGGTTGAGTTGACACCGTCTTGTAGAAATTGTAGCCGTTGCTGATGATGTGGGGGAGGGGGTGGTCACAGGTGTTGAGTGACAACCCAACGACTAGTTCTTCACAGAATCTATAGCCTTGAATAGTCTGTCCAGATGACAGGAACGCAGGTTCTTTACCACTGCAAAGATGAGGGATAGTGCCTCCTACAATTAATCAGGTAGGTAGATCATAAAGTGATGTCCCAAGACTGGTTTCAGTCCGTCTCCTTCAACACTTCTCGTTGGTTGACAGGTGACCCGAGCTGTCATTCCAAGCTGGAAAGAAAGACAGGTTACCCACTGCTTAAGAAATCACTCTCCATGATAAGTGTAAGATACTTAAAAAAGGGTGGTGATTATCTAAAAGTCTCATCCGGAGCTTAAAACTGAAAGGACTAAGTTTATTATTGGCCAAAAGTGAAGCTTTCAACCAATATATCCACTAGAATAGGAGCAGAGGCTTTTACTTACAGTTGTGCTGGGAGCTGTGAGTCGAGTGATTACTGTTTGGCCGGAGCCCCATACGTCACCTTTCGGGGTGGGTAAAAAGGGAGGGGGGATAGCGGGAGCTAGACTGACCCTACCTTAACAAGCAGCCGGCAATCAAACTATCGTTACTATATACTCGCTCGCTACTCCTATCTGTTGAACTTTTCCCTCACAGGGGGTTGTGGTGAGGGGGATGGGGATAGAGGGTACAGTGTGTGAGTTGCTGTGGGTTACTGTGAGGGTGGGGTTTGTGGTGAGGGGGATGGGGGGAGAGGGTACACTGTGTGGGTTACTGTGGGTTTCTGTGGGGTGGGGTTTGTGCTGAGGGGGATGGGGGCAGAGGGTGCAGTGATTGGGTTTTGGGTTAGGTGTGTGTGTGTGTGTGTGTGTGTGTGTGTGTGGATGGTGTGTGTGTGTGGATGGTGTGTGTGTGTGGATGGTGTGTGTGTGTGGATGGTGTGTGTGTGTGTGGATGGTGTGTGTGTGTGGATGGTGTGTGTGTGTGTGGATGGTGTGTGTGTGTGTGGATGGTGTGTGTGTGGATGGTGTGTGTGTGGATGGTGTGTGTGTGTGGATGGTGTGTGTGTGTGGATGGTGTGTGTGTGTGGATGGTGTGTGTGTGTGGATGGTGTGTGTGTGTGGATGGTGTGTGTGTGTGTGGATGGTGAGTGTGTGGGTGGATGGTGTGTGTGTGTGTGGATGGTGTGTGTGTGTGTGGATGGTGTGTGTGTGGATGGTGTGTGTGTGTGTATGGTGTGTGTGTGTGTGTGGATGGTGTGTGTGTGTGTGGATGGTGTGTGTGTGTGTGTGGATGGTGTGTGTGTGTGGATGGTGTGTGTGTGTGGATGGTGTGTGTGTGTGGATGGTGTGTGTGTGGATGGTGTGTGTGTGTGTAATAGTGTGTGTGTGTGGATGGCGTGCGTGGAGTGTGTGTGTGTGCGCGCGTGCACTTACCTATATGTACTTACCTGTGTGTGGTGAGGTTTGCTCTGGAGAGCGGGGGCTGTGAGTGTTGAGTTTGGTTTTTGTTGGGTTAATTTGTTTGGGTTCGGTGTTCCTCGGTTTATTTGTGATTGTTGGTCCTCCTGATCCTGGGTGTCCCAGCCTGACTCTAGCCTTGTTGGTCCTCCTGATCCTGGGTGTCCCAGCCTGACTCTAGCCTTGGTGGTCCTCCTGATCCTGGGTGTCCCAGCCTGACTCTAGCCTTGGTGGTCCTCCTGATCCTGGGTGTCCCAGCCTGACTCTAGCCTTGGTGGTCCTCCTGATCCTGGGTGTCCCAGCCTGACTCTAGCCTTGGTGGTCCTCCTGATCCTGGGTGTCCCAGCCTGACTCTAGCCTTGGTGGTCCTCCTGATCCTGGGTGTCCCAGCCTGACTCTAGCCTTGGTGGTCCTCCTGATCCTGGGTGTCCCAGCCTGACTCTAGCCTTGGTGGTCCTCCTGATCCTGGGTGTCCCAGCCTGACTCTAGCCTTGGTGGTCCTCCTGATCCTGGGTGTCCCAGCCTGACTCTAGCCTTGGTGGTCCTCCTGATCCTGGGTGTCCCAGCCTGACTCTAGCCTTGTTGGTCCTCCTGATCCTGGGTGTCCCAGCCTGACTCTAGCCTTGGTGGTCCTCCTGATCCTGGGTGTCCCAGCCTGACTCTAGCCTTGGTGGTCCTCCTGATCCTGGGTGTCCCAGCCTGACTCTAGCCTTGGTGGTCCTCCTGATCCTGGGTGTCCCAGCCTGACTCTAGCCTTGGTGGTCCTCCTGATCCTGGGTGTCCCAGCCTGACTCTAGCCTTGGTGGTCCTCCTGATCCTGGGTGTCCCAGCCTGACTCTAGCCTTGGTGGTCCTCCTGATCCTGGGTGTCCCAGCCTGACTCTAGCCTTGGTGGTCCTCCTAATCCTGGGTGTTCAAGCCTGACTCTAGCCTTGGTGGTCCTCCTGATCCTGGGTGTCCCAGCCTGACTCTAGCCTTGGTGGTCCTCCTGATCCTGGGTGTCCCAGCCTTGCTCTAGCCTTGGTGGTCCTCCTGATCCTGGGTGTCACAGCCTGACTCTAGCCTTGCTGGTCCTCCTGATCCTGGGTGTCCCAGCCTGACTCTAGCCTTGGTGGTCCTCCTGATCCTGGGTGTCCCAGCCTGACTCTAGCCTTGGTGGTCCTCCTGATCCTGGGTGTCCCAGCCTGGCTCTAGCCTTGGTGGTCCTCCTGATCCTGGGTGTCCCAGCCTGACTCTAGCCTTGGTGGTCCTCCTGATCCTGGGTGTCCCAGCCTGACTCTAGCCTTGTTGGTCCTCCTGATCCTGGGTGTCCCAGCCTGGCTCTAGCCTTGGTGGTCCTCCTGATCCTGGGTGTCCCAGCCTGACTCTAGCCTTGGTGGTCCTCCTGATCCTGGGTGTCCCAGGTTGACTCTAGCCTTGTTGGTCCTCCTGATCCTGGGTGTCCCAGCCTGACTCTAACCTTGGTGGTCCCCCTGATCCTGGGTGTCCCAGCCTGACTCTAGCCTTGGTGGTCCTCCTGATCCTGGGTGTCCTAGCCTGACTCTAGCCTTGTTGGTCCTCCTGATCCTGGGTGTCCCAGCCTGGCTCTAGCCTTGGTGGTCCTCCTGATCCTGGGTGTCCCAGCCTGACTCTAGCCTTGTTGGTTCTCCTGATCCTGGGTGTCCCAGCCTGACTCTAGCCTTGGTGGTCCTCCTGATCCTGGGTGTCCCAGCCTGACTCTAGCCTTGGTGGTCCTCCTGATCCTGGGTGTCACAGCCTGACTCTAGCCTTGGTGGTCCTCCTGATCCTGGGTGTCCCAGCCTGACTCTAGCCTTGGTGGTCCTCCTGATCCTGGGTGTCCCAGCCTGACTCTAGCCTTGGTGGTCCTCCTGATCCTGGGTGTCCCAGCCTGACTCTAGCCTTGGTGGTCCTCCTGATCCTGGGTGTCCCAGCCTGACTCTAGCCTTGGTGGTCCTCCTGATCCTGGGTGTCACAGCCTGACTCTAGCCTTGGTGGTCCTCCTGATCCTGGGTGTCCCAGCCTGAATCTAGCCTTGGTGGTCCTCCTGATCCTGGGTGTCACAGCCTGACTCTAGCCTTGTTGGTCCTCCTGATCCTGGGTGTCCCAGCCTGACTCTAGCCTTGGTGGTCCTCCTGATCCTGGGTGTCCCAGCCTGACTCTAGCCTTGGTGGTCCTCCTGATCCTGGGTGTCCCAGCCTGACTCTAGCCTTGTTGGTCCTCCTGATCCTGGGTGTCCCAGCCTGACTCTAGCCTTGGTGGTCCTCCTGATCCTGGGTATCCCAGCCTGACTCTAGCCTTGCTGGTCCTCCTGATCCTGGGTGTCCCAGCCTGACTCTAGCCTTGGTGGTCCTCCTGATCCTGGGTGTCCCAGCCTGACTCTAGCCTTGGTGGTCCTCCTGATCCTGGGTGTCCCAGCCTGACTCTAGCCTTGTTGGTCCTCCTGATCCTGGGTGTCCCAGCCTGACTCTAGCCTTGGTGGTCCTCCTGATCCTGGGTGTCCCAGCCTGACTCTAGCCTTGTTGGTCCTCCTGATCCTGGGTGTCACAGCCTGACTCTAGCCTTGGTGGTCCTCCTGATCCTGGGTGTCCCAGCCTGGCTCTAGCCTTGGTGGTCCTCCTGATCCTGGGTGTCCCAGCCTGACTCTAGCCTTGGTGGTCCTCCTGATCCTGGGTGTCCCAGCCTGACTCTAGCCTTGTTGGTCCTCCTGATCCTGGGTGTCCCAGCCTGACTCTAGCCTTGGTGGTCCTCCTGATCCTGGGTATCCCAGCCTGACTCTAGCCTTGGTGGTCCTCCTGATCCTGGGTGTCCCAGCCTGACTCTAGCCTTGTTGGTCCTCCTGATCCTGGGTGTCCCAGCCTGACTCTAGCCTTGGTGATCCTCCTGATCCTGGGTGTCCCAGCCTGACTCTAGCCTTGTTGGTCCTCCTGATCCTGGGTGTCACAGCCTGACTCTAGCCTTGGTGGTCCTCCTGATCCTGGGTGTCCCAGCCTGGCTCTAGCCTTGGTGGTCCTCCTGATCCTGGGTGTCCCAGCCTGACTCTAGCCTTGGTGGTCCTCCTGATCCTGGGTGTCCCAGCCTGACTCTAGCCTTGGTGGTCCTCCTGATCCTGGGTGTCCCAGCCTGACTCTAGCCTTGGTGGTCCTCCTGATCCTGGGTGTCCCAGCCTGGCTCTAGCCTTGGTGGTCCTCCTGATCCTGGGTGTCCCAGCCTGACTCTAGCCTTGGTGGTCCTCCTGATCCTGGGTGTCCCAGCCTGACTCTAGCCTTGGTGGTCCTCCTGATCCTGGGTGTCCCAGCCTGACTCTAGCCTTGGTGGTCCTCCTGATCCTGGGTGTCCCAGCCTGACTCTAGCCTTGGTGGTCCTCCTGATCCTGGGTGTCCCAGCCTGACTCTAGACTTGGTGGTCCTCCTGATCCTGGGTGTCCCAGCCTGGCTCTAGCCTTGGTGGTCCTCCTGATCCTGGGTGTCCCAGCCTGACTCTAGCCTTGGTGGTCCTCCTGATACTGGGTGTCACAGCCTGACTCTAGCCTTGGTGGTCCCCCTGATCCTGGGTGTCACAGCCTGACTCTAGCCTTGGTGGTCCTCCTGATCCTGGGTGTCCCAGCCTGACTCTAGCCTTGGTGGTCCTCCTGATCCTGGGTGTCACAGCCTGACTCTAGCCTTGGTGGTCCTCCTGATCCTGGGTGTCCCAGCCTGACTCTAGCCTTGGTGGTCCTCCTGATCCTGGGTGTCACAGCCTGACTCTAGCCTTTGTGGTCCTCCTGATCCTGGGTGTCCCAGCCTGACTCTAGCCTTGTTGGTCCTCCTGATCCTGGGTGTCCCAGCCTGACTCTAGCCTTGGTGGTCCTCCTGATCCTGGGTGTCCCAGCCTGACTCTAGCCTTGTTGGTCCTCCTAATCCTGGGTGTCCCAGCCTTACTCTAGCCTTGGTGGTCCTCCTGATCCTGGGTGTCCCAGCCTGACTCTAGCCTTGGTGGTCCTCCTGATCCTGGGTGTCCCAGCCTGACTCTAGCCTTGGTGGTCCTCCTGATCCTGGGTGTCCCAGCCTGACTCTAGCCTTGGTGGTCCTCCTGATCCTGGGTGTCCCAGCCTGACTCTAGCCTTGGTGGTCCTCCTGATCCTGGGTGTCCCAGCCTGACTCTAGCCTTGTTGGTCCTCCTGATCCTGGGTGTCCCAGCCTGACTCTAGCCTTGGTGGTCCTCCTGATCCTGGGTGTCCCAGCCTGACTCTAGCCTTGTTGGTCCTCCTGATCCTGGGTGTCCCAGCCTTACTCTAGCCTTGGTGGTCATCCTGATCCTGGGTGTCCCAGCCTGACTCTAGCCTTGTTGGTCCTCGTGATCCTGGGAGTCCCAGCCTGACTCTAGCCTTGGTGGTCCTCCTGATCCTGGGTGTCCCAGCCTGACTCTAGCCTTGGTGGTCCTCCTGATCCTGGGTGTCCCAGCCTGACTCTAGCCTTGGTGGTCCTCCTGATCCTGGGTGTCACAGCCTGACTCTAGCCTTGGTGGTCCTCCTGATCCTGGGTGTCACAGCCTGACTCTAGCCTTGGTGGTCCTCCTGATCCTGGGTGTCACAGCCTGACTCTAGCCTTGGTGGTCCTCCTGATCCTGGGTGTCCCAGCCTGACTCTAGCCTTGGTGGTCCCCCTGATCCTGGGTGTCAGAGCCTGACTCTAGCCTTGGTGGTCCTCCTGATCCTGGGTGTCCCAGCCTGACTCTAGCCTTGGTGGTCCTCCTGATCCTGGGTGTCCCAGCCTGACTCTAGCCTTGGTGGTCCTAATGATCCTGGGTGTCCCAGCCTGACTCTAGCCTTGGTGGTCCTCCTGATCCTGGGTGTCCCAGCCTAACTCTTGCCTTGGTGGTCCTCCTGATCCTGGGTGTCCCAGCCTGACTCTAGCCTTGGTGGTCCTCCTGATCCTGGGTGTCCCAGCCTGACTCTAGCCTTGGTGGTCCTCCTGATCCTGGGTGTCCCAGCCTGACTCTAGCCTTGGTGGTCCTCTTGATCCTGGGTGTCCCAGCCTGACTCTAGCCTTGGTGGTCCTCCTGATCCTGGGTGTCCCAGCCTGACTCTAGCCTTGGTGGTCCCCCTGATCCTGGGTGTCCCAGCCTGACTCTAGCCTTGGTGGTCCCCCTGATCCTGTGTGTCCCAGCCTGACTCTAGCCTTGGTGGTCCCCCTGATCCTGGGTGTCCCAGCCTGACTCTAGCCTTGTTGGTCCTCCTGATCCTGGGTGTCCCAGCCTGACTCTAGCCTTGGTGGTCCTCCTGATCCTGGGTGTCCCAGCCTGACTCTAGCCTTGGTGGTCCTCCTGATCCTGGGTGTCCCAGCCTGACTCTAGCCTTGGTGGTCCTCCTGATCCTGGGTGTCACAGCCTGACTCTAGCCTTGGTGGTCCTCCTGATCCTGGGTGTCACAGCCTGACTCTAGCCTTGGTGGTCCTCCTGATCCTGGGTGTCCCAGCCTGACTCTAGCCTTGGTGGTCCTCCTGATCCTGGGTGTCACAGCCTGACTCTAGCCTTGGTGGTCCTCCTGATCCTGGGTGTCCCAGCCTGACTCTAGCCTTGGTGGTCCTCCTGATCCTGGGTGTCCCAGCCTGACTCTAGCCTTGGTGGTCCTCCTGATCCTGGGTGTCACAGCCTGACTCTAGCCTTGGTGGTCCTCCTGATCCTGGGTGTCCCAGCCTGACTCTAGCCTTGGGGGTCCTCCTGATCCTGGGTGTCCCAGCCTGACTCTAGCCTTGGTGGTCCTCATGATCCTGGGTGTCACAGCCTGACTCTAGCCTTGGTGGTCCTCCTGATCCTGGGTGTCACAGCCTGACTCTAGCCTTGGTGGTCCTCCTGATCCTGGGTGTCCCAGCCTGACTCTAGCCTTGGTGGTCCTCCTGATCCTGGGTGTCCCAGCCTGACTCTAGCCTTGGTGGTCCTCCTGATCCTGGGTGTCACAGCCTGACTCTAGCCTTGGTGGTCCTCCTGATCCTGGGTGTCACAGCCTGACTCTAGCCTTGGTGGTCCTCCTGATCCTGGGTGTCCCAGCCTGACTCTAGCCTTGGTGGTCCTCCTGATCCTGGGTGTCGCAGCCTGACTCTAGCCTTGGTGGTCCTCCTGATCCTGGGTGTCCCAGCCTGACTCTAGCCTTGGTGGTCCTCCTGATCCTGGGTGTCACAGCCTGACTCTAGCCTTGGTGGTCCTCCTGATCCTGGGTGTCACAGCCTGACTCTAGCCTTGGTGGTCCTCCTGATCCTGGGTGTCCCAGCCTGACTCTAGCCTTGTTGGTCCTCCTGATCCTGGGTGTCCCAGCCTGACTCTAGCCTTGGTGGTCCTCCTGATCCTGGGTGTCCCAGCCTGACACTAGCCTTGTTGGTCCTCCAAATCCTGGGTGTCCCGGCCTGACTCTAGCCTTGGTGGTCCTCCTGATCCTGGGTGTCCCAGCCTGACTCTAGCCTTGGTGGTCCTCCTGATCCTGGGTGTCCCAGCCTGACTCTAGCCTTGGTGGTCCTCCTGATCCTGGGTGTCCCAGCCTGACTCTAGCCTTGGTGGTCCTCCTGATCCTGGGTGTCACAGCCTGACTCTAGCCTTGGTGGTCCTCCTGATCCGGGTGTCACAGCCTGACTCTAGCCTTGGTGGTCCTCCTGATCCTGGGTGTCCCAGCCTGACTCTAGCCTTGGTGGTCCTCCTGATCCTGGGTGTCACAGCCTGACTCTAGCCTTGGTGGTCCTCCTGATCCTGGGTGTCCCAGCCTGACTCTAGCCTTGGTGGTCCTCCTGATCCTGGGTGTCCCAGCCTGACTCTAGCCTTGGTGGTCCTCCTGATCCTGGGTGTCACAGCCTGACTCTAGCCTTGGTGGTCCTCCTGATCGTGGGTGTCCCAGCCTGACTCTAGCCTTGGTGGTCCTCCTGATCCTGGGTGTCCCAGCCTGACTCTAGCCTTGGTGGTCCTCCTGATCCTGGGTGTCCCAGCCTGACTCTAGCCTTGGTGGTCCTCCTGATCCTGGGTGTCACAGCCTGACTCTAGCCTTGGTGGTCCTCCTGATCCTGGGTGTCCCAGCCTGACTCTAGCCTTGGTGGTCCTCCTGATCCTGGGTGTCACAGCCTGACTCTAGCCTTGGTGGTCCTCCTGATCCTGGGTGTCCCAGCCTGACTCTAGCCTTGGTGGTCCTCCTGATCCTGGGTGTCCCAGCCTGACTCTAGCCTTGGTGGTCCTCCTGATCCTGGGTGTCACAGCCTGACTCTAGCCTTGGTGGTCCTCCTGATCCTGGGTGTCCCAGCCTGACTCTAGCCTTGGTGGTCCTCCTGATCCTGGGTGTCACAGCCTGACTCTAGCCTTGGTGGTCCTCCTGATCCTGGGTGTCCCAGCCTGACTCTAGCCTTGGTGGTCCTCCTGATCCTGGGTGTCACAGCCTGACTCTAGCCTTGGTGGTCCTCCTGATCCTGGGTGTCCCAGCCTGACTCTAGCCTTGGTGGTCCTAATGATCCTGGGTGTCCCAGCCTGACTCTAGCCTTGTTGGTCCTCCTGATCCTGGGTGTCCCAGCCTGACTCTAGCCTTGGTGGTCCTCCTGATCCTGGGTGTCCCAGCCTGACTCTAGCCTTGTTGGTCCTCCTAATCCTGGGTGTCCCAGCCTGACTCTAGCCTTGGTGGTCCTCCTGATCCTGGGTGTCCCAGCCTGACTCTAGCCTTGGTGGTCCTCCTGATCCTGGGTGTCCCAGCCTGACTCTAGCCTTGGTGGTCCTCCTGATCCTGGGTGTCCCAGCCTGACTCTAGCCTTGGTGGTCCTCCTGATCCTGGGTGTCCCAGCCTGACTCTAGCCTTGGTGGTCCTCCTGATCCTGGGTGTCCCAGCCTGACTCTAGCCTTGTTGGTCCTCCTGATCCTGGGTGTCCCAGCCTGACTCTAGCCTTGGTGGTCCTCCTGATCCTGGGTGTCCCAGCCTGACTCTAGCCTTGTTGGTCCTCCTGATCCTCGGTGTCCCAGCCTTACTCTAGCCTTGGTGGTCCTCCTGATCCTGGGTGTCCCAGCCTGACTCTAGCCTTGTTGGTCCTCCTTATCCTGGGTGTCCCAGCCTGACTCTAGCCTTGGTGGTCCTCCTGATCCTGGGTGTCCCAGCCTGACTCTAGCCTTGGTGGTCCTCCTGATCCTGGGTGTCCCAGCCTGACTCTAGCCTTGGTGGTCCTCCTGATCCTGGGTGTCACAGCCTGACTCTAGCCTTGGTGGTCCTCCTGATCCTGGGTGTCACAGCCTGACTCTAGCCTTGGTGGTCCTCCTGATCCTGGGTGTCACAGCCTGACTCTAGCCTTGGTGGTCCTCCTGATCCTGGGTGTCCCAGCCTGACTCTAGCCTTGGTGGTCCCCCTGATCCTGGGTGTCACAGCCTGACTCTAGCCTTGGTGGTCCTCCTGATCCTGGGTGTCCCAGCCTGACTCTAGCCTTGGTGGTCCTCCTGATCCTGGGTGTCACAGCCTGACTCTAGCCTTGGTGGTCCTCCTGATCCTGGGTGTCCCAGCCTGACTCTAGCCTTGGTGGTCCTCCTGATCCTGGGTGTCCCAGCCTGACTCTAGCCTTGGTGGTCCTCCTGATCCTGGGTGTCCCAGCCTGACTCTAGCCTTTGTGGTCCTCCTGATCCTGGGTGTCCCAGCCTGACTCTAGCCTTGATGGTCCTCCTGATCCTGGGTGTCCCAGCCTCACTCTAGCCTTGGTGGTCCTCCTGATCCTGGGTGTCCCAGCCTGACTCTAGCCTTGGTGGTCCTCCTGATCCTGGGTGTCCCAGCCTGACTCTAGCCTTGGTGGTCCCCCTGATCCTGGGTGTCCCAGCCTGACTCTAGCCTTGGTGGTCCCCCTGATCCTGTGTGTCCCAGCCTGACTCTAGCCTTGGTGGTCCCCCTGATCCTGGGTGTCCCAGCCTGACTCTAGCCTTGTTGGTCCTCCTGATCCTGGGTGTCCCAGCCTGTCTCTAGCCTTGGTGGTCCTCCTGATCCTGGGTGTCCCAGCCTGACTCTAGCCTTGGTGGTCCTCCTGATCCTGGGTGTCCCAGCCTGACTCTAGCCTTGGTGGTCCTCCTGATCCTGGGTGTCCCAGCCTGACTCTAGCCTTGGTGGTCCTCCTGATCCTGGGTGTCCCAGCCTGACTCTAGCCTTGTTGGTCCTCCTGATCCTGGGTGTCCCAGCCTGACTCTAGCCTTGGTGGTCCTCCTGATTCTGGGTGTCACAGCCTGACTCTAGCCTTGGTGGTCCTCCTGATCCTGGGTGTCCCAGCGTGACTCTAGCCTTGGTGGTCGTCCTGATCCTGGGTGTCCCAGCCTGACTCTAGCCTTGGTGGTCCTCCTGATCCTGGGTGTCCCAGCCTGACTCTAGCCTTGGTGGTCGTCCAGATTGTGGGTGTCCCAGCCTGACTCTAGCCTTGGTGGTCCTCCTGATCCTGGGTGTCCCAGCCTGACTCTAGCCTTGGTGGTCGTCCAGATCCTGGGTGTCCCAGCCTGACTCTAGCCTTGGTGGTCGTCCTGATCCTGGGTGTCCCAGCCTGACTCTAGCCTTGGTGGTCGTCCTGATCCTGGGTGTCCCAGCCTGACTCTAGCCTTGGTGGTCCTCCTGATCCTGGGTGTCCCAGCCTGACTCTAGCCTTGTTGGTCCTCCTGATCCTGGGTGTCACAGCCTGACTCTAGCCTTGTTGGTCCTCCTGATCCTGGGTGTCCCAGCCTGACTCTAGCCTTGTTGGTCCTCCTGATCCTGGGTGTCCCAGCCTGACTCTAGCCTTGGTGGTCCTCCTGATCCTGGGTGTCCCAGCCTGACTCTAGCCTTGTTGGTCCTCCTGATCCTGGGTGTCCCAGCCTGACTCTAGCCTTGGTGGTCCTCCTGATCCTGGGTGTCCCAGCATGACTCTAGCCTTGGTGGTCCTCCTGATCCTGGGTGTCCCAGCATGACTCTAGCGTTGGTGGTCCTCCTGATCCTGGGTGTCCCAGCCTGACTCTAGCCTTGGTGGTCCTCCTGATCCTGGGTGTCCCAGCCTGACTCTAGCCTTGTTGGTCCTTCTGATCCTGGGTGTCCCAGCCTGACTCTAGCCTTGTTGGTCCTCCTGATCCTGGGTGTCCCAGCCTGACTCTAGCCTTGGTGGTCCTCCTGATCCTGGATGTCCCAGCCTGACTCTAGCCTTGGTGGTCCTCCTGATCCTGGGTGTCCCAGCCTGACTCTAGCCTTGGTGGTCCTCCTGATCCTGGGTGTCCCAGCCTGACTCTAGCCTTGGTGGTCCTCCTGATCCTGGGTGTCCCAGCATGACTCTTGTCTTGTCTCT